>NW_027467560.1:80000-185000 GCF_046742065.1 Oratosquilla oratoria
TCCTTGCTGAAGGAGAAATCATACGTGCCTCAACTTCCAGTTTAGATGCAGAAACTACTGAAAACCTTCAACAAGTAAGTTGGCAATTCAAATGTGTGTACATAAGCGCAAGGGTATTCGCAGTGATGCAGCCCGTTTGAACGCTAGTGTCAAGTTTTCAACACCACTACTGCATGAAGTCGCTGATGCGTGATGCTCCGAGTTGACGGGAATTTAGTCTACAATTCAACAATGTGTCTAATATTCGTACAGATTTAACTTTTCTTAGTTCGTCATTCAACTTCTCGAAATATGTCGCAAAGGTGAGGACGTTTGGAGAATCGTAAAATATGTTGGAAAGACAGTAATGTCGTTTTTTCAAATAATTACTTTAGAATCCTCCTAAGAGCCAATCAATTGTTAATTTACATTAAATGTGTGTTCTAATATGTTTTAAATTATTTCAGAATAATTATTATTAAATATAAACAAATTTAATTGTTTCAACCCACAGGAAATGGATGATCAATGAAGAGCACTTAAGGCACTGTATGCTCTATGAATACAAGAAAAGCACATCGGCAGCACAAGCTACAAGAAACATTTGTTCTGCCTATGACAAGGTTTTGAATGTTCGAACATGCCAACGGTGGTTCATAAAGTTTTCTTCAGGAAACTTTGATATCAAAGATTCCCCTCGTTCAGGAAGACCAAAGTCAATTGATCAAGAAGCCCTTAAAGGTGCAGTAGAGGCCAACTCAAAGTCTACAAGTAGAGAATTGGTTCAAATGTTCAATATAACTCACACAAGCATAATTTCAAGCCTTCGTAGACTAGGAAAGGTCTCGAAACTGGGACAGTAGTGTCACATGATTTGACTGATAACCAACGCAACCAAAGATTGACAATCTGCACATCATTGCTTTCAAGAAACTCTAGACATCCATTTTTGGAAAGAATCATCACTGGGGATGAGAAATGGGTTCTTTATAACAATACCCAACGCAAAAGACAGTGGTTGAGTAAAAATCAAAGTCCAATGCCAGTTCCAAAGCAAGGATTACACCCAAGGAAGATCATGCTTTGTTTATGGTGGGATATGAGAGGACTGGTTCACTATGAGCTATTAAATCACAACCAAACAGTCACAGCTGAAAAATACTGCTCACAACTTGAAGATCTAAGAGCTGCCTTATCGAATAAAAGACCAGCACTGCTCAACAGGAAAGGTGTTGTGCTTCAGCATGATAATGCTAGACCACACACAGCAGGAATCACCCAAAAAAAATTATAAGTTTCAATTGAAAAGTTTGACCACACCCACCCTATTTTCCTGATCTCTTTCCATCGGATTTCCATGTTTTTAGGTCTTTGCAGCATCACTTAAGTAATAAGATTTATGAAAATGATGACCAACTAAAAAATGACATAGATCTGTTCTTCTCATCAAAACCCAGATTTTTTTAAAGGCATTAATAACCTGGTGAAACGTTGGAGAGATGTCATTGAAAATGAGGGAAACTATTGCCAAAATTAATAATCAAATAGATATGGTTAAAAAAAAAAAATACATTACTTTCCTTCCAACCTAATTTTGTTCAATGATACTATATAACATTACAATACATCAAATTGTATTATGAGATATTATATCAATCATATATAAAAGATAACCCAAGTCATTTATACTCAAACGAATTTGCCTGAAAATTCTTGTTCTTCCCTTTGTACACCTATTCCTCTTTATTAGTCTATTTCCCCTGTGTACTGTTCTATATAAAAGGCTTTCAGCCATTTGTGCCACAGTTTCACACTTAAAAAAGTTCTGGATAATTTTTTCATTATTCTTAAATTAAAGTCTACCCATTTTACCTTTACGTTTTCTTTGCCGACGGAACTCTTCTTCCCACTTTCTCTCATAATCTCACAGACCCTCAACTTTAATCAAAATAATAGTTTTCCCAGCGATAGAAACGCTAGTGAACCGACTACGCCGTCAAAGAATTTTCATTTTTCTTTAATAACAAAACGGGGCAATTTCATTACTGAATAAAGTAGCCAGAAAGAGAAAAATTACGAGCCGATCCTCAAAATACATTTCAACATTAGTATCAACACTCCCTCTAAGGGGTTCCCAAACTGGGGGCAAATTACCCCCCGGGGTATTTATTTATTTCTGTGATGGAGAAGTGAAAAAAAGTTAATAATTCTGGAAATCAAGAAGCCAAGAATTCCTCAATTAGCTTCAAGCATGCAATACCACCGATCCCACTGATGCTCTAGACATCTTTGGCAATAGTCATTAGAGATGCACAATGATCAAATACAATAAATAAATGAAAATATTTCAGGTGTTTTAATTTAGCCATATGTATCAATGTTTACATATTTTGTAAAAGGGGTAACATGCTTAATGTGGTAAGGTAAACTGGGAAACAAACTGAAAAACTTTGGAAACCACTGATCTAAGTGAATAAAATCATTCGGTCATCAACAGAACAGTGACATGGGTAAGAAACAGTGAACAACACCAGCATATCAGGATGAGAACGCACAACATAAGTGGCAAGAACAATGGAACGGTGAAAGAAGACCAAACTATATTTCCCTACAGCCTTCTACACAGGAAACATCCAAGGCCTATATCCAAGATGCAATCAAAATAAGGTCCCTATGCTGCAGGAAATGGCACGTCTAGAAAAAATATCCTTTCTAGCGCTTACTGAAACACACCTGAAGGATGAAATAAAAGACACAGAAGTCAACTTGCAAGGGTATACCATTTTCAGAGCAGACCGGAGAGGGAGAAGCCATGGAGGAGTAGCTATTTACGTAAAAAATGAAGTGGCTCATGACACAAAAGTGCTGGTTTCTCTCCAACAACACAACAGAAATGATTGCTTTATATCTTGAAAAGGCAAATTTAATCTTAATTAATGTATATCGCCCCCCAAATACAACGAGTGAAAAATTTAGGGAGGTAACAACAAACCTAAGAATAATATTAGATGAACTACCAAACCCATTGACTGAAGTCCTCATTATGGGAGACTTAAATTTCCCTCAGATCAGCTGGGAGTCATCTACAATTAATGGAGGAACTGCTGACAACAGGAGACGAGCGGAAGATTTTCTTGCAGTCATAGACCACTACTACTTGACGCAATTCATAAGAAAACCAACAAGAGGAAAAAATATTTTGGACCTCATCCTGAGCAACAACCACAATATTATGCACTCATATGAGACATCTAAATCTGCACTATCAGATCACAAAATAATCAAAGGCCTAATCTCTCTGCCAAGAAAAGATCAAACAAATACCGGTACTGCGAGAGAAACTGCACACAACAACGAAGCTACCGGTATGCATGATCTAAACTTCTACAACCCAAATATAAACTGGCATCAAATAAAATATGAACTGAGCCAGGTAGACTGGGAACATGCCTTCCATAACAAGAACGAGAGCCAAATACTTAATGTCCTGCTTAAAAAAGCTTATGAGGTATGCAAAAACTACGTCCCCGAGAAGTGCAAAAAAACAAGGAAGCAAGAAATTCCGAGAGACAGAAGAATCCTAATGAGGAGAAGAACAGGTCTACGGAAAAATCTCAGGAAAACAACATGCAAGAGAAAGGCGGAAAAGATAGAGGAGGAAATCAAATCAGTAGAACTAAAACTGCTCCAATCACACGATGAACAGAAGAAAAGAGAGGAACTGCAGGCAGTCTCTAAAATCAAGACAAACACAAATTTCTTCTTCTCTTATGCCAAAAAGAAGCTGAAAAGTTTCTCACCAATAGGCCCCCTAATGAAAGGAAATGGCGAACTAGAAAACGACCCCACAAAAATGGCGGATATCATCAGTGAACAATACAATAATGTATACAGCCGTCCAGACGGAAACAAAAAGGTAACAGATCCTGATGAATTCTTCGGAGAATCTAGAACTGGAACAACCTTCCTATCAAGCATAGTGGTGGCGACCGGGGACATAATCAAAGCCATTGACAGCACAAGGCCAAATTCAGCGGCAGGACCAGACAGCTTCCGTTCTCTATTACTTAAAAACTGTAAAGAAGAACTGGCAAAGCCTCTCCAGCTACTGTGGTCCAAATCTCTGAGTTCTGGTACCATACCACCTGCCCTAAAGCTGGGAATTGTAACACCCATCCACAAAGGAGGTAGTAAAGGCCTTGCTAAAAACTACAGACCTGTAACACTAACATCTCACCTCATCAAAATTATTGGGAAAATTATACGTAACAAAATGGTAACCTACATGGAATCCATAAATGCCTTCAACGATGGCCAACATGGTTTTAGGAAGGGTCGCTCCTGCTTCGATCAGTTGTTACTACACTATGAAACTGTACCAGAGAACATTCAACAAGGCAGTAATACCGATGTAATCTACCTGGACTTCGCTAAAGCCTTTGACAAGGTAGACCATGGTATTGATCTCCACAAACTGAGAAAACACGGCATCTGCGGGAAACTAGGAAAGTGGCTACACAGTTTCCTCTCAAACCGATTACAACAAGTAACTGTCAAGGGAATGCTATCTAAGCCCAGTAACGTAATAAGTGGCGTTCCTCAGGGCTCTGTCTTGGGCCCACTGCTATTTTTGGTGACTATAGAGGACATCGACAAAGACCTACAACACTCTCATGCTACGTCCTTTGCTGATGACACCAGGATAGCCATGGAGATCCAGACAGAGGAAGATGCAACGCTACTACAGGAAGACCTAAGCAGGATATTAACCTGGGCAAAAAATAACAATATGACACTGAACGGAGATAAATTTGAGCTGCTACAATATGGCCCCGTACAAGAATTGAAAAGCTCGACCAACTACAAAGTCGACTCTCAAATCATAGCAGGGAAAGCCCACGTCAAAGACCTTGGGGTACATATGAGCAGCGACATGACTTTCTCTCACCACATCAATGATATCTCTGACACCGCCAGGAAACTCTCAGGCTGGATACTCCGGACATTCCAGACTAGAAACAAAACATGTATGCTGACGCTCTGGAAAGCATTAGTACTCCCAAAACTTGAGTACTGTTGCCAACTCTGGTCTCCCTTCAAGACAGGAGACATAATCAAGCTGGAAGCTGTCGAGGGTACTTTTACAAATAAAATTGAGGGATTGCAACAGTACAACTACTGGGAAAGACTGCAACAGCTGGGACTCTACTCTCTCCAGCGAAGACGCGAAAGATACATAATAATATACGTCTGGAAGATTCTGGAGCATCTGGTACCAAATGTGGGCCTGAAGGTGAACTACCACCCAAGAAGAGGTCGCCTGTGCTATGTGAGGAGAACTGAGGGGACATCACAAAGGGTGAAGAACATAGTACACCACAGCTTCACCTATATTGGGGCATGCCTCTTCAACTCTGTCCTACAGAAATTGCAAAACTAGACAGGCACTTCACCAGAGAGTTTCAAAAACAAACTGGATAAGTGGCTGGCCACAATTATGGACCAACCACCTACACCGGGATACACCAGCTCCAATAAGAACTCCCTCCAATCACTGACATGTGACTCAGAGAGGAGGAGCTGTCTGAGTACAGCGGACGTCCACATTAGCTGAATCGGTCAAGATGAAATCGGACAAAGGTAGACAAAGGTAAGGTAGAACTAAACCTGGAAAAGAAAATGAAGTGGACCTTAAGATTATTCAAAAGACATCCCAACTTGAAGTGTTTTTTAAGGAAGGGAAGAATAGACCATGCATCACAGTTAAAGACAGTTGTGCATTGGAACATTTGAAATATACAAAAATGGTGGTTCCAGACAACCGAAAAAACTACACGTTATAATTTTCAATTTTCCAGTTTATTTGGATGATGAGCAATTTGTACAGGTTAAATGTAGGATTGTTAAAATTGATGGGGTTTATTGTCAGTGAAAAGGCTGGATGTGGTATTGTGAAAAAGTAATGAAGAGCGATATTCCAAAAGAATACATACATATACCAAGGCTTTTTCCCCCTTACAAGGGAGGAAGCCAAAAAGGAAAAGGCATAAAATCATTCCCACCCATTCCATCCCTGAATACACTACACACCCCTCCACCCTCCTTCTCATCTTAGCACCTCCTGGATGACGAGTCATCCCTGCACCTTGTCCACTGCCCTGGGTCAGAAGCAGTGTTGCAAGACACAGCACATCCACAGCAAGGCCACTTCATTAAATCGGCGACCCCCCCTCTCCATCCCCCCAGGCATAAAAGGAGAAGACGGGGAGAAATCCCTTTGGGCTGCGTCAAATTTTGCTCACACATACTACCTCACCCCCCATCCCCCACCCATTCCACCTCATGCATCACATCATCCATATACAACCATTCTCCATTCACCTCTGTCTTCTGTCCTCTTCTGTCCTTCCTCAACAGACATTCCTCTCTTCCCCATAGCCCCCTTCACCCCATCCATCCATCTCATCCTAGGGCGTCCTCTCATGTTCACTCCCTCCACATCTGCCTTCCATACCTCTTTTACTAGTCTTTCTTCACTCATTCTTTCCATGTGTCCAAACCATCCTAATACTCTCTCATTAACCCTATCTCCCAACTCCCTTTCCACCTCCATTCTTCTCCTCACCTCCTCATTTCTCACTCTATCTAGCCTAGTAACCCCCATCATACTTCTCAGACACCTCATCTCGAACACATTCAAACTCCTTCTCTCTTCCTCTCTTATGTTCCATGTTTTGCCCCATACAGTGCTGTTGGCACAATCACTCCTTCATACAGTCTCCTCTTAGCATACATTCCCAAATGTCTATTCCTCATAACACTCTTCAATCCACCAAGGCATTTACTTGCTTCTCTCAATCTACATTCTACCTCCACCTTCACTCCACCTTTTCCTGCCACATTTGCACCCAAGTATCTAAAACTATCCACTTCCTCCAGTCCCTCTCCCTTAATGCTCACTTCCAGTCTACTGCCACTTTCACCCCTTGTACATCTCATCACCTTACTTTTACCCACATTTATCTTTAGCTTTCTTCTATCACATACTCTCCCAAACTCTGTCACCAACTTCCTCAGTCCCTCCTCCGATCCTGCCACAAGTGCAGTGTCGTCAGCAAACAACAGCTGGCTCACCTCCCACTTTTCTCCATTTTCTTTAACCATCTCCAATCCCTGACCCACTACCCCATCCATGTATAAGTTGAACAGCCAGGGCGACATAATGCATCCTTGACAAAGTCCCACCTTTACCTCGAACCACTCACTCTCTCCATTTCTAATCCTGACACAAGCTCTACTACTCTCATAAAAACTCTTGACAGCTCCTAGAAGCTTTCCTCCTATCCCATATATCTGCATAACCTCCCACAGAATAGAAGGTATAAGCTCCAGCACCACTACAGAATTACACGCAATACATGAAAGTTTAAAACTAATGTTCAACAGAGAAAAATCATTATATTTGCAGATAGAGTGCATTACTTGGATTTAATTCAAAATTCCTTGACGGTGACAGCTTTGTTTTAAAGTGTACATAACTAATCAAGGGCACGAAATCCATTAAAATCAATACAACTTTTGTATGGATACCATCACATTGTGGAATATATCTGAATGTTGTAGCTGATGATTTAGCTAAACAAGGAACAGAGAAAGGCATCGCTGATATCATAAGTGTCCCAAGTAAGAAAGAAATAAAACTTAAATTGAGAAAATGGAGACACTTGGGACCTAGAAAAAAATAAAAAATAAATTGTAGCAAAAGGAAGTGAAAGGGGCTCCTATGGGTCACGATCATTACAATATTTCATCAGTATGGTCCATGTCCTGGACATGTATAACATTAACAGTCAGTACCCCCCTTTACTATGTGGCGTCCTGCGGCAAATGCAGGATACGAAGTTACATACGAAAGGAAAATACCGCATGACGCAAATTCTGTAGAAATGGCACTTGCATACCTACGAAGTTTGTTCCATAAATTGATGTGTTATTAAAAACTCCTGTTTACTCATGTACAAGTGTGATATTGTGTTAAATATTGAAAATGTGTGTACCCGTTGCTATGTTTGTTTTGGCCCGTGTCGCTGTGATCGGATGGAAATCATCATATCTTCGCTTCTGTTTAATTTCATAACATTTCACACACTTGTAATTAATATTTTTAGAATTTATACTTATAATATTTTCCCCATGTCTGTTTGTCAATCTGTTATCTAATTGTTACACATTATACCTGACTCCTGATTGGTTCACGTTGGCAAAGTTCCCACAATGCTCTGCTATGTTACCTATAAATACAGCTAATAAGTGCAGGTGACAGTACATCAGACGTCGGCAGCCCTTGGCAGCAGACAGATGATACTCACACGAGCACAGTCAATCTCGCTAGAGCTACTCTCTAGAGTTGACCTGTAATCGTAATCCAACTTTACGTTGGATAGCTTTGCCTTGGCAGTTACACTGCCACCCACTTCTGGGCATTTCCCAGCACTTTTTCCTATTCGCCATTTCCATATCTCCGTAGCTCTCCGGGATCCGCACGAGCCCTTGTTGGCTCGTGAGACTTCGTCGTCCGGCCCGGCGAAATCTAGAAACATTCTGTCGTAGTTTAGAAGTAGTATAGACCCCGTACCCACTGGGCACACAGTGGTCCTACTACGCGGCTGTCACCAGTCGCCAAAGGAAACTGTGTGACCCCCGTTATATTATATTCTTTTGCTCTGCTGAGCACATTTTTCTGTGTACCAGGGGGCTCGTCCCCCCACCCCAACGCGCAGGATGGAGTCCTCAACTCCATCCCTGCAAACTAGGAAGACTTCCCCTGACGACCCTAATATCGACCCGGACAAGGCTAGACATGTTTTTCTACATTCCGACCAAACCCGATTAGCTGACCTCAATCCATTTATGCTTAAGAAATGTCTTTCTCAATTTACCAATGATATTAGCCAAGTTAAAAAACTTAGAAGCGGAGACCTCCAAGTTACCACCAACTCTGGGAAAGCTACACGCGATCTTCTCAAGGCCAGGAAGTTTCATTCCTTCGATGTTGTTGCATCCCTCCCTAGGTCACTCAACTCCTGCAGAGGAGTAATCCACTGCAGAGATTTGATGACCATGGAAGAATGTGACATCCTCGATGAGATGAAATCTGAAGGAATATTAGATGTAAAATTTATAACACGACTGGACCGAGAAAGGAACACGCGAATGAACACTCCCCTCATAATTCTGACTTTCAATTCAACAACCCTCCCTGACCACGTCAAAATTATATACATTCATGTCCCAACACGACCATATGTTCCTAACCCTTTACGCTGCAACAAATGCTTCAAATATGGTCACCTTGCCAAATTCTGCAGCAAACAATCAGTCACATGCGGTAAGTGTGCAGGCGAACATCCTATGGATGCTTGCTCTGCTAAGGTGTTTCAATGTGTTAACTGTCCCTCCAATAACAACCATGCATCCACCTCCCGAGACTGTCCCACTTTTAATATAGAAAAACAAATTTGTACGGAAAAAGCAACTTGTGGCATATCCTTTTACGAAGCGTGTGATGGAAAGACTAGTTACCCCAACTAGTACCTCCGGAGCAACTTCCTATGCTTCGGCAGTAAAGAAAACTTACAGAACCATTGAAACGCAAACTGAGAGCAAGCACTCCAAGGACAAAGAACACTGCCAAACTAACAGGCAAACTCACTCGCACCTTCCTTCCCCGGCCATCCCAGAGCCTTCCAAACGTGTGCCCACACGTACGGTAGAGGATGTCAATATGGAGATCTCCGTTTCCCAAAAACGACTTTTAAGTCCTATTGCTAGCCCAGACCGTTCATCCGGGGCTAAACACACCTCTCCCACTAAGGCCAAGAAAGGAAGAAACCGAAGCAGAAAAAAAAAATAAATAAATAAAAAATAATAATAATAATAATCCAGTGGAATTGCCGAGGTGTTAGAAGTAAATTAAATGACTTAATAATTTTTAACTCACTCAACAACCCCTCAGTTATATGTCTACAAGAAACTCATCTTAAGCCCAGTGTTGAGTTCAAACTTAAGAACTACACTATTCCCCAAGTGGAATTACCACTGGCCACCACCTTGGAAGCAGTCGCTATAAAAACGAAGCTGCATAAACTCGTGACCATCTGCTCCCTTTACCTACCTCCCGACCCTCGTTTCCCACTAGAGGAATTAAACGGGTTAATAGAACAACTACCCCACCACAAACTGATAGTGGGAGATTTCAACTCCCACCATCGTATGTGGGGTAGCAACAAAACCTCTCCACGAGGGGAGCAGATGGAAGAAGTGCTCAACACTAACAACCTTGTCCTCCTAAACACTGGCAGTCCCACTCGAGTAGACAATACTAGGGGTTCATTTTCATGTATAGATTTATCCATATCATCTCCTGCGTTGTCTGACAACACACAATGGAATACGCATGACGACACCATGCTCAGCGATCATTTTCCAGTAATATTAAAAATAGGGGGTGACCACGCTACGGCTACTCCAGCCTACGGAGACAACCCACCCCCTCCCTGTCCCAAATTTAACATCACAAAAGCCATCTGGGAAATGTATCGCACAACCACCAACGTCAACATCACAGGGATGACAAAATATTAAATTTATCAAACTCTATTTTGAATTCAGCTATTAAGCATATACCAAAAACCTCGGTATTTCACAAGCATAGAGTTCCTTGGTGGACATCAGACTGCAGAAAAGCACTTTGCAAGCGGAATAGGGCTTACCGAACTTTTAAAAATAACCCCATTGCACCAAATATTATTACTTTTAAAAAGACGCAAGCAGAGGCCCGCAGAACAATAAAACATGCCAAACGAAAGTCTTGGCATGATTACATCTCCACAATAAACATAAACACTCCTCTATCACAAATCTGGTCAGCCGTTCGAAAAATCGACAGCAAATATACCCCCAACATTAAGACCCTGACCATTGGAAACACGTTTGTAGATGCTCCCATGGACATCGGAAACACAATCGCAGACACATTTACGCAAACAAGCAACACGAATAACTATTCTCCAACCTTTTTACAACATAAACAAAGACGGGAAGCAGAACCACTGATCTTCCATACACAGACATACCACGATTATAACACCCCCTTCCAACTACACGAGCTTGAACAAGCCTTAAGCTCGTGTAGAGGAACCTCTGCTGGCCCAGATGGGATTAGGTATGAGATGCTGCAACATTTGAATTCAATTTCACTGAAAAAATTACTAGAAATATACAACGCAATTTGGATTAGTCAAGAATTCCCAAAAACATGGAGACATGTGCATGTCATACCTATTCTCAAAAGGGGGAAGGACCCAAAGAATCCTTCCTCTTATCGCCCTATAGCACTTACCAACTGCTTATGCAAAGTATTGGAACGTATGGCCAATAACAGATTAAAATTCATCCTAGAGTCTCAAAATTTAATAGTTCCTGCCCAATGTGGTTTCAGGAAAAATAGAAGTAGTCTTGACCATTTGGTCAACTTAGAACAAGATATCCTCTCCTCTTTCGAGAGGAAAGAATACCTTGTTGCTTGCTTTTTAGATTTAGAAAGAGCCTACGACATGGCATGGCGACGTGGTATCCTCGAAAAACTCTATGCACTTGGCCTTAGAGGGAATCTCCCTATTTTCATTAGAAAAAAATTAAAAGAACGTACTTTTTCAGTTAAAAATCAAAATTACTATTCAACAGTACGCACACAAGAAAATGGCGTACCACAGGGAAGTGTGTTAAGTCCCACTTTATTTATGTTACTCATAAACGATATTCTACCCGCTCCACCTCGGAACCTTAAATACTCATTATACGCTGACGACGTCGGAATCTGGCATTCCTCACCGAACGCCAAGTTTTCCGGCTCTCGCGTACAACTGGCCCTGGACTCACTCCAGGACTGATCTGACAAATGGGGATTTAAGTTTTCGGAATTGAAGTCAACAGTAATTGTATTTTCATGCAGAGCCCAGGCAGAAATAAATATGCAATTACATGGTAATCCCATTCCAGTACAAAACTCAACCTTTTTCCTTGGCCTGAAACTGGACTCCAGGCTAAACTGGAAGGCCCGTGTAAAATATCTAGTTGATGTGTGCAACAAGAGAATTACTTTGCTTCGTAAACTAACGGGCACAAATTGGGGAGCAGATAGGAAATCCCTGCTAATGATTTATAAGTCCCTGATTAGATCTAAACTAGACTATGGGTGTCAGATTTATGGTTCGGCAACACCAACCACGTTACAACCCCTGAACATCATCCAAAACAAAGGCCTAAGAATAGCACTTGGAGCATTACGCTGCACAAGGATCGAGAGGCTGGAAGTTGAAGCAAATGTACCCCCCCCTCCACTACAGGCGCGAACTCCTTGCACTCCGATACGTCGCCAAAGTGCTCCGTATCCCTCGACATCCCTGCAAGGAAACAATCAACCAGCACGAGCACTTCACCAACTCCAGCCTAAATCCCCTTTCCATCAGGATCCGATCCTTGTGTGAGCAGTATTCAGTGCCACTGTGGTCAATAGAACAGATGGAAGCCACCCACTTACCACCGTGGAAAAACATCGCCCTCAAGGTCAACATCCACCAAGACCTCAAGAAAAAAAATCTTCCACAGAAGAACTAAGACAGAAGACCCTGGAGACCATCAATAAGTACAATGACCACAGGGCACTGTACACTGATGGCTCCAAAACTGGGACAGGGTTATACAACAACAAAACCCGGATGATGTTCAGATTGCCGGACCATACGAGCATATATATTGCCGAACTCTTTGGTATATACCAAGCCATAGAATATGCTCAATCTGACACACATAGTAATTTCGTCATATTCACAGATTTGTTAAGCGCACTTCAATCAATTAAATCAGGTAACCATATGGAGAACTTTCTCTTGGGCAAAATCATTTGCACATTGTCGATAACTAACAAGTCCATTACTCTCTCTTGGGTTCCCAGCCACATTGGGATCTTCGGGAATGAGAAAGCGGACACCTTAGCCAAATCTGCCTTAGAAAAAGACTCTATTACAGACATACCCCTGGACATAGGGACATTCAATTCTATACTAAGGAAACAATTACACACCCACTGGCAACTCCAGTGGAACAACCTTGACATCTCGCACAAACAAAAGGAACACATAACAGATTGGTCGACATCATACAGAAACAACAGACAGGAGGAAATCGCCATAGCAAGACTGAGGATGAACTCGACCCGCCTCACCCACCTAAACCCATACATAAACGGCGTATTTCCTTCCCAATGCAACACCTGCAACACTATACTATCCATAAGACACACTCATACACTGCTCAAGATACAACACACAGCGCCAAGCGCTTATACAACACTGCAAACTTAAAAAAAAATTCAACTAAGCACTACAAATATTTTTGACCGACGACCGCTTACTTATTGACAAAGTAGTATTTTATTTGCGCACTACAGGACTATTGTGGAAATTATAATGGTAGATTAAAAGGGATCGCAGGTTCACACCAGGCTTAATGACCTCATTATATGTCGATAGCCTTAAAGATAAAAACAGGTGACAGACAGTCTCTGTGAAGAAGTCAGTACCGCTGCATAACCCGAACTGCTTAGTCATTTCTCCTTATCCCTGACTCCCACCACAGTGGTGACCCGGAGTGAGGAACACGTAGATGGAGAACATGAAGACCGACGAACAGGTGAACCCGCCCGACCAAATGCCTGCATCCGGCAATATGGTGCACCGGGTTGCAATCAAGCCCCCTGCATTCATGCACAATACTGTGGATGGATGGTTCACCATCATGGACGCTAGTGCTGGGCAAATACCGCTAATTTCAATACCGGAATTACCGGTAAACAACAATGCCGTTACCGGAATTACCGGTAATTTACCGGTAAAAGACTCGTGAGGTAGTAGTGACGTCCCAAGTTCGAGTCGCCTTTATGACTTAAATCTAAACAAATTTCATCCTACTATGGTGTGTAGTCACAACTCAAGTTTTGTAACGTCACTATAAAAATCCTGCGCTCCGAGTCGTTACTCCAACTCTCGTGGGAGGGGGTGCGTGTAAGGTCACAGCATTACCTCCTCTCCCTCAGTGCATAGGCCTACGCACCAATCCCCCCTCCCCCTCTCACACTCCACTTCCGTCTCTATGTAAGTGCAATTTCATACAAAGAATATATTTTTCACATAGAAACACAATTTCATAAAAGAAAAATAATTACATGCATCATTTTTACACATTACACAAAAATTCATTTCCAAAATCACCCATTTTTCATTTAGTCAGGACAAAGTCTTTTTGTACAATTGAGGTTTTAAAGGTTTTGTGTGAGATGAATTGACATATGTAGGTCATTTTCATAATGTTTTTTTTTTACCAAGTTCCTCTTATATTAGGCTCATGAACACATAATCTCAACCCTTTGAATTTCTGTCAAAGTTTTTTTAAATTGTTCATAGTTGTCATTTTTTATATTGGAATTACGTTAATTTTGTATTAGCAGGACTCTACGATCCCTATATTTATGTTATAGTACCTTTAAATGGACAAAAAACACACGCATATATTTTATTTTAATTTTTTATTCTGTGTATCCATTTGGATACATGCCCACCGGAATCGCCAGCGCGCGCCACCTCCACCAATGGTAAGGCTCGCAAATATTAGTTACTTAAGACTACGCGAATAATAATTACATGCGTATCACTAACAAAATATGATTTTTGAATAACACGTTACCTTGCGTCGTAGAGGCCACTTCAATGGGCACAGTGTTAATCCACCAGAATCTTTGATCGTCTCTGCCCGCTTATTCTTGTCTCTGCTTTCCGTGAGTCTGTTGTGGTATACTGTATTCCCTGCCCCAAGTTCCCAACCCATAGCTTATATATATATCCTTGTCAGTCATCACTCGTGCGTGTCTGATAAGTGTATTTGTGAACTTGTTTGTGATTAACTCCAATACAAGTACAGTACAAATAGATTGTAACATGCAGATGGTGTCTTTCATGAGCAACTGCGTACATTTATGTAAATATGCATATATTAATAAACATTAAATATAAAGTTAAATATGAAGATCTGATAAGTGTGGAAACAGTGTCTCTCCAATCTCCCCGTTCTGTGAGCTTTCATGTCCGTTCTACAAACTTTACAACGTGCCTTATTTCCATCCTCTTTCACTTCCGCTAACCATTTTTTAAACAGGGGATCCTTTAACCAGGCAGACTGAAAAGTTTTCGAGTAGTTTGACCACCTCTTCATTTCTAGATCACATAGGCAGACTAATCGAATACTGTACGTACATTTTGCACTGAACCTCTGCGGGCCGAGATGCGAACAAAACGATCTAGCACGTCTGTTAATTTTCATATTCGAATACGTACATTTCGTACTGTGCATCTGTGGGCCGAGAAGGGAGCAGGACGATCTAGCACGTTGAATACGTTCCTGTTAATTTTCATCCTACGTAGGGCCGTCAGTACTGTCACTCAGTACCACCAAGCCGAAACGTGCTTACCGCTCTCTGAGTATTATGGGATAGCTTATCGGTTAACGGAGCCTAAACGGTAGCAGATTTTTTGCTGGTAAGCTACCGTCAAGGTTGTTACCGATAAAACCCGTAACTACCGGTAGCTGCCCACCACTACCGTCACTCAGTACCACCAAGCCGAGACGTGCTTACCGCTCCACGAGTGTTTGGTATAGCTTATCGGTTAACGGAACCTTAACGGTAGCAGAATTATTGCCGGTAAGCTACCGTCAAGGCTGTTACCGATAAAACCGGTAACTTTACCGGTAGCTGCCCACCACTAATGGACGCTCAGTTTCACCTTCAAGGCGTCACCCAAGATACGACCAAATTTTTTCACGTCGTTGCTGCACTTCCGGCGGAAATCGTCAGCTAACTGTCGCCTTCCATCATAACATCGCAAAAATATGAAGAGCTGAAGTCTGCCGTCATCCAACTGTTCGAGCAAACCAAGCCAGAGCTTTTCGAAGATTTAACGGCGACTACTACTATGACGGGCCGTCCATCAGCGTACCTTCTGGAACTCCAGTCCAAAGCCCGCAAAGCTGGTGTGTCGGAAGACTTCGTCCGGCACAAGTTTACCCAAGCATTACCTTCAGCTATCGGCCCTGTACTGGCAGCACAACGACAAACACCACTGGACCAACTCGGGAAACTGGCTGACGAGCTGATGCCACTAGCACAAGCACAGTCACAGTGCCTCGCTATGTCAGCTGCTACTTTTTTTTTTTTTTTTACAGCCTGCACGCCGCCAAGAAGAGCGCCAAAAACACACGCGGCCTGCCACCAGTCGTCACATTGGCCTACAACCCTTCTATAGTGACCAACGACCAAAAGTCTGCCGTGGCCATATATTTTTGGAACTACAGCTCGCACCTGCCGAACAAGCCAAATAATCTATGCATGCAGCCGTCGTCAAGAAGCTCTTCTCCCTCCCCAGTTGTGCGCTCCAAACCATTGACGCCGGAAAACTAGACCGGCAGGTCATGGTTGCTGCACCATATGGCCTGCCACTCCTCAAAGTCGCAGCCCGTATCCAGAACAGCTGGGTGGATTTCATCGTCGACACCGGTGCCGGTGTTTCCACCATCCCGAAGAACTTAGTGAACCAACTGATACAGCCCTCTTCCGTCCGAATATCAGCAGCCAACGGCCGTCCTATGTTAGTGCATGGTGAGGTCAGGCTTGATATTGTACTCCAAAAACTGCGTCGTAAATTCAACTGGACCTTCATCGTTTCTGACGCAGTTTCGCCATTACTGGGTCACAACTTCCTCAGTCACTTTCGCCGGGTAGTTGATTGCCACGGAAGATGTCTCAGAGATACTTCCACGTCGCTATGTGTCCCTACCACTGTCAGCAGTGAGCAATCTGTAGTAATCTGGTAGTAAATGACTTCAGCCAGCTCCCTCCGCCTGTGCAGCCGCTGCTCGCCAGTCACCTTGCCCTGGTTGCACCACGTTCATCCACCTGCACTACCATGCCAGTATGCCATTATATTGACACCGGCAGTGCAGCACCTGTTTTTGCTCGCCCCCGTCGTTTGACACCAGATAAAGAACAGGCCGCATGTGCAGCGTTCGAAGATCTACTGCAAGCCGGCATCGTCCGTTGCTCCAACTCTCCTTGGGCTTCTCCGCTGCACATGGTGGCCAAGAAAGCACCAAACGAGTGGCGCATCACAGGCGATTACCGAGCACTGAACGCTAAGACAGTGACGGACAGATTCCCGCTGCCACACATCCAGGATATGTCATCTCGATGGCCAAAACATTTTCTCTAAGTGGCCCCATTCACGACAACGATTTTCAACCCCAACCCAGATTTCCAGCCCCAACCCAGACCAAATTTACTCGTGGATGGGCTCCAACAACCTACATCGCAACCCCGATTTGCAGGTCGTGGTTGGAGTTGGAGTCGTTTAGATTTTCCTGATATTTTGTGGGCGGAGCTTCATGTCTGTGTTGGGGTTGGAGTAGTGGGTGGGTGCGGACAACCAAATCTATCACTTGTGTCCAAATTCTCGTACCGTGCGCTTGTAGCTGTAGTTGTGCTGCCTAAGTAAAAAATGGAAACGTATAGTAAAGATTTCATAAGCGAGATTATAGAGATATACCATCAACATCCATGCCTATGGAAAGTGAAAAGTAAAGAATACTCAAATAAACTGATGAAAAACAATGCGTATGAAATACTCATTTCCAAATTTAAGAAAGTAAACCCTGCAGCTACGCGTGAAGATGTTTAAAAAAAAAACTAGGCTCCTTAAGAACTGTATGGAGGAAGGAGTGCAAGAAAGTAGAAAGTTCAAAAAGATCTGGGAGTGGAACGGAGGAATCTTATGTACCATCACTTTGGTATTATGAGTTACTACTATTTCTCAAGGACCAAGAAATTCCAAAGAAAGGATCGTCAACTATAGAAGATTCATCTGAGCAAATTGTAAGTATTCTTTAAAAATATTTCAATTTATACTGAAATCCATATGAGAACATAATAGAAACAGTGAAAAATTCACATAAACCTTTCAATAACCTACATAAACCTTTCACCGACCTACATTTAGCCCCCCCCTAATTTCGTACTTCCATAATATATTTATGTAAACCTATTTTTTTTTTTTTAGGATCAGGAGGTTGAGGAAGAGTCTTCAAGTGGGTCCTGCAGGGTATCGACCCCCGTCTGCTCACCAGCTGAAGACTCAAGTTCGAAAAAGAAGAGGACGGCATCGGCAGTGCAAAATAGGGTCTACAATTTACTGGAGAAGCGGCTCGAAACTAACAAAGCTGAAACAATGTATGATTTATACGCCCGATCTTGGGCGAAAGAGATGAACAATTTCCCAATTGACACGGCCCATGAAGTGGTGAGGGTGGTCAACGACGTCATGTATAAGGCCAGAATTGGCCAAATTAATGAATATTCTAATGTGCATACTCCTCCTCCTCCATCATGTTATCACATTAGTCAGTATTCTAATGTGGCGACTCCTACTCCTCCTTCATTTTCTCACATTAATCAGTATTCTAATGTAGCGACTCCTACTCCTTCTCCTTCATTTTCTCAGGTAAAAGAGGACCAAGGCTCCATAGCCACATTCTTCACAAATTTCAAGGATTAGTATTTTTTTTTTCTTAAGTATTTTCATACTTAGCAAATTTCAAGGATTAAATGTGGCGACTCCTACTCCTTTTCCTTCATTTTCTCACATTAATCAGTATTCTAATGTAGCGACTCCTATTCCTTCTCCTTCATTTTCTCAGCCACAAGAGGACCAAGGCTCCATAGCCACATTCTTCGCAAATTTCAAGGAATAATATATTTTTTTCTTAAGTATTTTCATACTTAGCAAGTGTCAATGATTTAAATTCTATTTTTTGCTTACGTCTATTAATATCCTTTGTATCTATTAATATCCTCCTATAAATAGCATCACAATTAGTGTATGACCCACTGTTGACAAATATTATTGTTATCATAGCAATTAGGGCAACACTAATTAGCCCATTTTAGGCCATATAGGCTGGTAACATGTTCAATTTGAAGAAAAAGAATGACTAAAACTCATCTTCAGGGCAGTTATTAAAAAAATATATATTACAGGACAAAACTTTCCATTCTTAAAATCTTATTACAAAAGGCAGGATTAAAAGGCTTGAAAAAAAAAAATTAAAGTTGCTATATTTATTTATTGAAAGCATATGCACATTAGCTACATTCTATTTGTTTGCCAAGGGACAGCCCCTTCCCCTAGAAAATAGGACAGAAATTGATTACGCACTTCTTTGGCATCTTGTGAAGAATTTCTTGTATGACCTCTTTGTAACTCAACCATGGTGGCCTCAAGGGGTGTTCTGCCTTGGGATTCGCAATCTAGATCCTCTTGAGGGAGATAAGTACTGCAACATTTGCGTCTTAAGTAGTTATGCAAGACGCAACAAGTTAGGACAACCTTTTCGATGCTCTTAATGTTCAAATTTATTGGCTTTGAAAAGATTCCGAATCGCGAACTCATTATGCCGAAAACATTTTCGATTACTCGCCGTGCTCTGGATAATCTGTAGTTGAAAATACGGCGTTCTTGTGTTAGCTCCTTTGCAGCGAAAGGCTTGAGAAAATCTGTCCTCAAAGCGAATGCCTCGTCTCCAATGAAAACATAAGGTAGACTTTTTGAGCTATTAGCTGGAGCACTTGGTTGTGGTAGATTAAGTTTTCCAGCAGCAAGCCGTTCACCAAATTTGGTATTTTCTAACACTCCGCCATCAGATACACGACCATTGGTCCCAACATCGCACATCAGAAATTCATAGCTTGCATTTGCAAGGCCTAATAATACGATACTATTAAAGCCTTTATAGTTCCAGTAGAATGAACTAGAACCAGTTGGAGGAATGATTGATATGTGCTTGCCATCTAGGGATCCACAGCAGTTTGCAAAGTTCCATCTGTGTTCGAATTCATTGCTAATTGCCTTCCATTCCTCTTCAGTCCTGGGAAGCTGAAAAAAAGGCAATATATCATTTTTTCGTCCAAAATTACACCAAAAACAGGTTTTTTCAGCATTGAAGGTAGTAAGAGCACATTCGGAGCTACTTAGACCTAAAACAGGCTTTAACCTTTAAGCTAAAATGATTTAATTCATCCAGATTTATCCCAAATCACCGAAAATGGATCCTATAGGCATTTTGTCGATCCTATAAACTTTATTATTCAATAATTTTAAAACATTTTTATTATTGATAGAAGAATGTAAAACAAGAAACACATAAGGTTGATTTTTGTGATCATGTGTGCCCATTTTACTATATATACAAGTCAAAAGAAAACTTTATTTACAATGCTCTGCTGGATTATTTCGGATATTTTAAGCTATAAAGAAGGTTAGGTTAGGTTGTTAGGTTACACGGAAAGTGCATTCTTGCAAATTGACTTACAAAGACCTATTTTAGGTACTTAAAGCAAGAAAAAAAATCGTATGTGAGCCAAGGTAATAAATTACCTTCTAATAATCTAGTCAATAACATCGAATATAAATCTTTACCTTTATATAATCCTTCTTAAGAACCTTATAAATTGCATCACAGGTCTCGGGAATTATTCTTCCTAGTGCTTGGGGCGATATGAGTGAAGAAAATTTGAGGTCTTCATATGACCTCCCTGTTGCTAGGAATCGTAATGTACATACGAGACGTTCATGAGGTGTAATAGCCTTCCTCATCATCGTATCCTGTTTTTCTATGATTGGTGTTACCAAGGACAGAAGTTCTAAAAATGTGGATTCATCCATTCTTAAATAGTTCATATAGTCTTTAGGCTCTAGTCTCAGTTCCTCCAATAATTGATTATGGGATAGCTTGTTTCTTTTTTGAAGCCAAGACTTACACCACTTTGACTTTTTTTTTGCGCTTTCTATCTGCCTCTAAAAAAACAGCAATATTACAAAGATCGTCAGAGTCGAGATCAGACATCTTATCACAATAGAACTGCGGATCAACTGCGAAAAATTGGACAATTGGTTGTTGCAGTGAGTGGCGAAGCCGCCAACCACAACTCCAACCCCGACCATGTTCGAAATCTGGGTTGGGGTTGAAAATCGTTGTCGTGAATGGGGCCCTTAAGATCGATCTGCTTCAAGCCTATAGGGCCCCATTCACGACAACGATTTTCAACCCCAACCCAGATTTCCAGCCCCAACCCAGACCAAATTTTCTCGTGGATGGGCTCCAACAACCTACATCGCAACCCCGATTTGCAGGTCGTGGTTGGAGTTGGAGTTGTTCAGATTTTCCTGATATTTTGTGGGCGGAGCTTCATGTCTGTGTTGGGGTTGGAGTGGTGTATGGGTGCGGACAACCAAATCTATCACTTGTGCCCAAAATTTCGTACCGTGCGTTTGTAGCTATAGTTGTGCTGCCTAAGTAAGAAAATGGAAGCGTACAATAAAGATTTCGTAAGAGAGATTATTGAGATATACTGTCAACATCCATGCCTATGGAAAGTTAAAAGTAAAGAATACTCAAATGAAATGATGAAAAACAATGCTTATGAAATACTCGTTTCAAAATTTAAGGAAGTAAACCCCGGAGCTACGTGTAATGATGTAGTTAAAAAAAAATTGGCTCGTTAAGAACTGTATGGAGGAAGGAGTGCAAAAAAGTAGAAAGTTAAAAAAAATCTGGGAGTGGAACGGAGGAATCTTATGTACCATCACTTTGGTATTATGAGTTACTACTATTTCTCAAGGACCAAGAAATTCCAAAGAAAGGATCATCAACTATAGAAGATTCATCTCAGCAAGTTGTAAGTATTCTTTAAAAATATATCAATTTATACTGAAATCCATATGAGAACATAATAGAAACAGTGAAAATTTCACAAACCTTTCAATAACCTACATAAACCTTTCACCCACCTAAATTTAGCCCCCCCCCCTTAGTTTCGTACTTCCATAATATATTTATGTAAACCTATATATAATTTTTTTTTCTTTTAGGATCAGGAGGTTGAGGAAGAGTCTTCAAGTGGGTCCTGCAGGGTATCGACCCCCGTCTGCTCACCAGCTGAAGACCCAAGTTCGAAAAAGAAGAGGACGGCATCGGCAGTCCAAAATAGGGTCTACAATTTACTGGAGAAGCGGCTCGAAACTAACAAAGCTGAAACAACGTTTGATTTATACTCCCGATCTTGGGCGAAAGAGATGAACAATCTCCCAATTGACACGGCCCATGAAGTGGTGAGGGTGGTCAATGACGTCATGTATAAGGCCAGAATTGGCCAAATTAATGAATATTCTAATGTGCATACTCCTCCTCCTCCATCATTTTATCACATTAGTCAGTATTCTAATGTGGCGACTCCTACTCCTCCTTCATTTTCTCACATTAATCAGTATTCTAATGTAGCGACTCCTACTCCTTCATTTTCTCAGCCACAAGAGGACCAAGGCTCCATAGCCACATTTTTCGCAAATTTCAAGGATTAATATTCTTTTTTTTCTTAAGTATTTTCATACTTAGCAAATTTCAAGGATTAAAATTCTGTTTTTTTCTTATGTCTTTTCATACTTAGCAAATTTCAAGGATTAAATGTGGCGACTCCTACTCCTTCTCCTTCATTTTCTCACATTAATCAGTATTCTAATGTAGCGACTCCTACTCCTTCTCCTTCATTTTTTCAGCCACAAGAGGACCAAGGCTCCATAGCCACATTCTTCGCAAATTTCAAGGATTAATATTCTTTTTTCTTAAGTATTTTCATACTTAGCAAATTTCAAGGATTAAAATTCTGTTTTTTTTCTTATGTCTTTTCATATATACATACATATACCAAGGCTTTTTCCCCCTTCCAAGAGAGGTAGCCAAAAAGGGAAAGGCATAAAAACACTCCCACCCATTTCATCCCTAAATACACTCCACACCCCTCCCACCCTTCCTCTCATCTGAGCACCTCCTGGATGACGGGTCATCCCTGCACCCTGCCCACCGCCCTGGGTCAGAAGCAGTGTCGCAAGACACAGTACATCCACAGCACGGCCGCTTCATTTAATCGGCGACCCCCCCTCTCCGTCCCCCTTTGCATATAAGGCGAGGACGGGGAGAAATCCCTTCGGGCTGCGTCAAAATTTACTCACACATACTACCCCACCCCCCACCCCCCCGCCCATTCCTCCTCATGCAGTCACAACATCATCCATATACAACCATTCTCCACTCACCTCTGTCTTCCGTCCTCTCCCTTCCTTCCTCAACAGACACTCCCCTCCTCCCCAAAGCCCCCTTCACCCCATCCATCCACCTCATCCTAGGACGTCCCCTCCAGCTCACTCCCTCCACATCTGCCTTCCATACCTCTTTTACTAGTCTTTCTTCACTCATTCTTTCCATGTGTCCAAACCATCCCAATATTCTTTCATCAACCCTATCTCCCAAATCCTTTTTCACCCCTGTTCTCCTCCTCACCTCCTCATTTCTCACTCTATCCAGCAAATTTACTTACAAATCTACTTAGCAAATTTACTTACAAATCTACTTAGCAAATTTCAAGGATTAAATGTGGCGACTCCTACTCCTTCTCCTTCATTTTCTCACATTAATCAGTATTCTAATGTAGCGACTCCTACTCCTTCTCCTTCATTTTTTCAGCCACAAGAGGACCAAGGCTCCATAGCCACATTCTTCGCAAATTTCAAGGATTAATATTCTTTTTTTTTTCCTTAAGTATTTTCATACTTAGCAAATTTCAAGGATTAAAATTCTATTTTTTTCTTACGTCTTTTAATATCCTTTCTAATGACTCTATAAATAGCATCGCAATTAGTGTATGACCCACTGTTGACAATTATTATTATTATTTTTATCATAGCAATTAGGGCAACACTAATTAGCCCATTTTAGGCCATATAGGCTGGTAACAGATGTTCAATTTGAAGAAAAAGAATGACTAAAACTGTCATCTTCAGGGTAGTTATTAAAAAACATATATTACAGGACAAAACTTTCCATTCTTAAAATCTTATTAAAAAAGGCAGGATTAAAAGGCTTGAAAAAAAAGAATTCTTTTAAAGTTGCTATATTTATTTATTTAAAGCATATGCACATTAGCTACATTCTATTTGTTTGCCAAGGGACAGCCCCTTCCCCTAGAAAATAGGACAGAAATTGATTACGCACTTCTTTGGCATCTTGTGAAGAATTTCTTGTATGACCTCTTTGGAACTCAACCATGGTGACCTCAGGGGGTGTTCTGCCTTGGGATTCGCAATCTAGATCCTCTTGAGGGAGATAAGTACTGCAACATTTGCGTCTTAAGTAGTTATGCAAGACGCAACCTTTTCGATGCTCTTAATGTTCAAATTTATTGGCTTTGAAAAGATTCCGAATCGCGAACTCATTATGCCGAAAACATTTTCGATTACTCGCCGTGCTCTGGATAATCTGTAGTTGAAAATACGGCGTTCTTGAGTTAGCTCCTTTGCAGCGAAAGGCTTGAGAAAATCTGTCCTCAAAGCGAATGCCTCGTCTCCAATGAAAACATAAGGTAGACTTTTTGAGCTATTAGCTGGAGCACTTGGTTGTGGTAGATTAAGTTTTCCAGCAGCAAGCCGTTCACTAAATTTTGTATTTTCTAACACTCTGCCATCAGATACACGACCATTGGTCCCAGCATCGCACATCAGAAATTCATAGCTTGCATTTGCAAGGCCTAATAATACGATACTATTAAAGCCTTTATAGTTCCAGTAGAATAAACCAGAACCAGTTGGAGGAATGATTGATATGTGCTTGCCATCTAGGTATCCACAGCAGTTTGCAAAGTTCCATCTATGTTCGAATTCATTGCTAATTGCCTTCCATTCCTCTTCAGTTCTGGGAAGCTGAAAAAAGACAATCTATTATAATTTTTTCATCCAAAATTAGACCAAAAACAGGTTTTAACCCTTGAAGGTAGTAAGAGCACATTCGGAGCTACTTAGACCTAAAACAGGCTAAAATTATTTAATTCATCCAGATTTATCCCAAATCACCGAAAATGGATCCTATAGGCATTTTCCCGATCCTATAAACTTTATTATTCAATAATTTAAAAAAAAAAAAATATTGTTGATAGAAAGTAAAACCAGAAACACATAAGGTTGATTTTTGTGATCATGTGTGCCCATTTTACTATATATACAAGTCAAAAGAAAACTTTATTTGCAATGCTCTGCTGGATTATTTCGGATATTTTAAGCTATAAATAAGGTTAGGTTAGGTTGTTAGGTTACACGGAAAGTGCATTCTTGCAAATTGACTTACAAAGACCCATTTTAGGTACTTAAAGCAAGAAAAAAATCGTATGTGAGCCAAGGTAATAAATTACCTTCTAATAATCTAGTCAATAAAATTGAATATTAATCTTTACCTTTATATAATCCTTCTTAAGAACCTTATAAATTGCATCACAGGTCTCAGGAATTATTCTTCCTAGTGTTTGGGGCGATATGAGTGAAGAAAATTTGAGGTCTTCATATGACCTCCCTGTTGCTAGGAATCGTAATGTACATACGAGACGTTCATGAGGTGTAATAGCCTTCCTCATCATCGTATCCTGTTTTTTTTATGATTGGTGTTACCAAGGACAGAAGTTCTAAAAATATGGATTCATCCATTCTTAAATAGTTCATATAGTTTTTAGGCTCTAGTCTCAGTTCCTCCAATAATTGATTATGGGATAGCTCGTTTCTTTTTTGAAGCCAAGACTTACACCACTTTGACTTTTTTTTGCGCTTTCTATCTGCCTCTAAAAAAACAGCAATATTAAAAAGATCGTCAGAGTCGAGATCAGACATCACAATAGAACTGCGGATCAACTGCGAAGAAATGGACAATTGGTTGTTGCAGTGAGTGGCGAAGCCGCCAACCACAACTCCAACCCCGACCATGTTCGAAATCTGGGTTGGGGTTGAAAATCGTTGTCGTGAATGGGGCCCTTATCATCAGGTACCCATGAATGACGCAGACATCGCCAAGACTGCTGTCGTAACACCCTTCAGTCTTTTCGAGTACTTATTCATGCCCATGGGCCTCCGGAACACTGGAGCCACCTTCCAGCGCATGATGAACACCGTTTTTGCCCACCTAGACTGCACGTACGTCTACCTAGATGATGTCCTAGTATTCTCAGCCGATGAAGAGCAGCATACCCGCGACCTTTCAGCTGTGTTTGAAGTGCTGGAAAAATATGGCCTGCGTATAGCTCTCGAGAAATGCTCATTTTTCCGACCAGTGTGGATTTCCTTGGACACAGGATAACATCCAATGGCGTACGACCACCTGAGTCCAGGACAGCAGCCATCCGCGACTTCCCAGAGCCTACTGACTCCGCTTCTCTACGTAGATTTCTCGGTATGGCTGGCTATTACCGTCGTATGATACCCGGCTTCGCTGATATTGTTCATCCTCTGTCAGAACTTGGCAGATTACAGCCGAATGCCAAACGACTTGTGCTACAGGAGAACGAAAAGTCTGCCTTCAACAACGTCAAACAAGCACTAACTGACGCCTGTACACTACCTCACCCGAAGCTTGATTGCACGCACCTGCAGCTGGTCACCGACTGCTCATCTGTTGCTGCCGGAGCAGCGCTCCATCAGATGGTAGACGGTCTCCCTCGTCCCATATCCTTCTTCTCAAAGAAGCTAACCACCGCTCAGCGCAAGTACTTGGTCTACGACCGCGAGCTACTAGCAGCATACTACGCCGTAGTGCACTTTCAACACTTCCTAGAGGGCCGTTCTGTTACTCTGTTGACGGATCACAAGCCGCTGGTATCGGCATTCAAAAGTCCACACGTTGCTAAATCCGACCGTCAACAGCGCCATTGGTCCTACGTCACCGAGTACATGTCAGATGTACAATATATAAGAGGTGCAGAGAACACCGTCGCAGACTGTCTCACACGCAGCGTGAACGCTGTCCAAGTTGACGTGTTTGACCTACCGACCATCGCACATGCTCAAGTGGAAGACGAAGAAACCAAGTCTGCTGCCCACAATCTTACTGCCTTCAAACTCTCTAGTGACTTGTCAGTGCTGTGCGATACGTCTACACCTCACCCCCGGCCATTCCTACCACAGCCCTGCCGTCTACCTTTGTTTCAACGTCTCCACAGCCTATCTCACCCGGGAATTCACGGCAGCATCTGCCTGCTCAAATCACGCTATGTCTGGCCGCGCATCGAGCAGGACGTGAAAGCCTGGGTCCGCAGCTGCTCAGCGTGTCAACAGGCCAAAATCTGTTGCCATACGAAGTCCCCTTTGGCCAACTTTGCTGTGCCGAGTGCACGCTTCGAGTGTGTGCACTTGGATATCGTAGGTCCCCTTCCACCAGCGATTGATGTGGGCCACCCACATGCTGCACCGCACAATAGTCAGAATCGTTAAAATGTTGAGCAAAAACCTATGGAATTTAACACACAACTTTTCACTACAATAGCAAATGATATTTGTCTTGCCAACTATTCCAGTAATAACTGTGAACAACCTAACCTGTCTCTTGAGTTGTTAACAAAATACGGCATAGATGGAAGTGGAAGTCAGTCCTTATATTCCATTAAGTTTGACCACAAACTGCACAGTGAAGTAAATAAGGGTAGTATAGTGTCAAGTTTCATCTGTCCATTACGGTTGTCACTCAGAGATAGTAAAAAAATATGGCAAAATCCAGCTCCTTCTTCTCCCATTTATTGCCCTCCAATAAAACTCACCTTCAGTAAAGAATCGGCAGAAAGTACAAGGCAAGAAATACACGAACTTCAAGAGGCTATAACCAGTCTTGTGCCTACAGTAGTACAGAATGTTCAAGTTCACCACAAATTAATATCAACAATGGTTGATGGGAAGGTATGTCAAGCATTAACAAACACTCCCTCTGCTGCATCTTGTTTTATCTGTAAACCAAGGATAAATCCGTCAGCTATGAATAATCTAAAGGAAATACAAGATAAAGATATTGATGAGAATGCTCTTTCCTATGGATTATCACCTTTGCACCTTCTTATAAACACAATGGAATGTATTCTGCACATTGCTTATAGCAGTGGTTCTTAACCTTAGGGGAATTCCCCACAGGTGGGGAATGGCAGAGTTGCCAAGTGGGGAAAACAAAAATTAAGGGCCGTAAAATGGCACAAAAAAACAAAGCGTATATTTACGTACTAAACACTGCATGGGTTAAAATCAAATTTGTCAAAGACCGATGCTGTGGTGGGAAATGGAGAGTTGGCTCACTAAAAAGTGGGGAATTGGAGAAAAAAGGTGAAGAACCCCTGGCTTACAGAATGAAGTTGAAAACACGGATGATAAAAGGAACTGAAAATAAGAAGATATACAATGAAGAGAAGAGAATATGCACCGAATTAAAGAGGGAATTGGGGCTTAATGTAGACACTCCAGCTCAAGGATCTGGTACAACCAATAACGGAAACACAGCTAGGAGTTTTTTTTTTCAGATCCAGAAAATGTATCTAGAATATCAGGAGTTGATGCCAGGCTTATTCATCAATTTTCAATTCTATTCAGTGCCTTAAATTCAGGATATGACATTATCAGTACAAAGTACGACGAATATGCCAAGAACACTGCCAATTTGTTTGTACAATTGTACAACTGGTACTATATGCCAGTTTCTGTACACAAGATGTTAATGCATGGCAGTCAAGTGATCGAGTCTCTCTGTATATCCGTCGGACATGCATCAGAAGAGGGAATTGAGGGAACTCACAAGATCTTAAGAAATGTAAGAGAACACCACACCAGCAAAAGATCACGAATAAGATCCAACACAGACCTCATAAACTGGCTGCTACTCTCATCTGATCCAGTCCTTGCTGGACTTGGAAAGAGGTCTTCTCATAAGCTTAAACAATTGCCATCAGAAGTTCTACATCTATTAAAATCCCCAGAAGTTTAATGTCAATGCCCCCACCAAATGCAGAGAGAGATTGATGTAACTTGAGATGGTGTGTATATGAGAGGGGTCGGGAGTAAATATGTGAAAGTGTATATGGGAGATCCTCTGTATGAGAGATCGTGTGTATATGAGAGAGAAAGAGATCAGGTATTATGTAAGGTCTAGACTGAGAGATTGGATGTATCAGAGGTCTAGATAGCCTAGCATTATTTTTGTTTTTGTTGTATAAGGTTAATTTTATTTTTTATATCTATATTTATATGATAAATTATATATCTACTGACTTTTTCATGTAATAATAATAATAATAATGAATATGATTGAAGGTATTATTTACAATTTCTTTATCACCGCCCTTGCCCAGGGCGGTGGGCAAGGTGCAGGGATGACCCGTCATCCAGGAGGTGCTCAGATGAGAGGGAGGGTGGGAGGGGTGTGGAGTGTATTTAGGGATGAAATGGGTGGGAGTGTTTTTATGCCTTTCCCTTTTTGGCTACCTCCCTTGAAAGGGGGAAAAAGCCTTAGTATATGTATGTCTTTATCATACATTTTATCCTTTAAAATCATAATAAACAGTAAATATAACATCATTAGCACATAAAAAAAATATTAGTGTAGCAATGACAGCTATTGTAGTGAAAAGTGGTGTGTTAAATTCCATAGGTTTTTGCTCAACATTTTAGCGATTCTGACTACTGTGCACCGTACCGCTACCCAAGGTCCATATAGTATAGGTCAACACACGCGCAGGTCCAACTACCCAGCGGGGGAAGTGGGGGGTTAGTGACGTCACTGGGTACATCCCACGTGACCTGTCAGGGGTCTCTCTCCTCCTCCTCCCCCTCCCCTTGGCTCCCGCTCTCTCTCTCTCCCTGCTCCCGCTCTCTCTCTTATAATAATAATTAGTATTACTACTATTATTAACTTTAATTGGAGATCTGTCTCCCCAGATGCACATGGGGAGACAGATCTTCAGATGAGCACATCTGGGGAGGTAGGTTTTCCATCACATGAACGGTGAGGACAAGTAGGCAGAGAGGTGTGACCTTGTCCCGACCAGAGGCAAGCACAGATTGACACACGCTCCCGCTTTTAACCCCTATTGCTCCCGTTGACGTCACGGATGCGCAGAACACAGAAAAAGCGGAGCGCTCGTGGGTTGACCTATACTATATGGACCTTGCCGCTACCTACTGATGTGCATCGACCATGTAAGCCGCTGGCCAGAGGCAGTACCGTTGACGGAGATTACCGCAGCCTCCGTGGCCAGTGCCTTCTTCACTCACCGGGTGTCACGCTTCGGTGTCCCACTATATGTGGTGACTGACCGTGGTACCCAATTTGAGTCCAAATTGTTCCAAGAGATATCACGACGGGTTGGTTTCCATCGTCTACGCACCATGTCCTACCACCCCCAGTCTAACGGCTTGATTGAGCGCCTTCACCGTGTGATCAAGACATCTATGATGGCGCAACGTCAATGCTGGTTATCTGCACTGCCCGTAGTGATGCTCGGAGTCCGCTTACTACCCGGCAAGTCTGGCATATTGCCATTCACTGCCGTTACAGGCAGCCAGCTTATGTGTCCTCACGTCCTAGTCAACACTGAATTAGACTCCGCCCGTGTTCAACACGAATTCGTCCGTGACCTCTGCGCACGTACGTCAGAACTTGATTTTCACCAGCTCACTGCAACGACTGACCACTCCTCTGCTAAGCCGTTTGTTCCACACCAGCTGATGAGTTGTGCCCAGGTCTGGGTTAGAGTGGACCGTGTCCGTAAGCCCCTTGAAGCGCCGTACCGCGCCCCCTTCAAGGTGCTCCGATGTTCTAACAAATTGTTCACCATACTACTTCAGTCCGGTGCTAACGAAACAGTTTCCATCGACAGGTTAAAACCGGCTCATCTCCCAACACCGCCAACAGCAGCATCTACTCCAGCGCCAGTTCCTTCCGCCTGCCTGCTTGCTGACTTGACTGCCTGGTGGTTAGTAGTCCCCCATCCATATGAATAGAGGTAGGAAAGGTGCAGGTAGGGGAGGTGTCACTGTTCGTCGGCCCTCCCTTACGCCCAGCTCAGCTGATCGCCGCAGTAGTGTTGGTTGCCCTGTAACTCCTGATGTTCAGAGTCAACAGAATTTGTCAACTGTGCTGGAAGGTGCGTCAGCAATAGTTTGTGGTACTTGTAAGGATGTTGTCGGTAATGATGCTATTGGATGCGACAAATGTGACCAATGGTTCCACCCAACATCTATGTGTCTAGGATTACCGGTCAAGGTAATTGATGATATTGTAAAACTAGAAGGGGATGGAATTTTGTTTGTCTGTTTGATATGTAGGGTAGACAAACAAAACAACCGAGCTGGCACAAGTAATGCTGACAAAGGCACAATTAGACAACTTTCTGAAATGGTCATGGCCCTTTGTGCTACAGTTAAGACATTAACCCAGAAAGTTGATAATTTAGTCTCTCAGGGGAATGCGAGTACCTTACTCCCTTTGCCAGCTCCTAATAATCAGCTGTCAACTAGACAGGTTATTAGGGAGGAGATTAGGGAATTACAGGACAGAGAGCGGAGGAAGGACTCTGTAATTTTGAGAGGCTTGACAAATGAAAATGAGGATGAAGTTAGGTCTAAATCTAAAGAAATTTCTTCTTTTCTGATTAATAAGGAGGTTACTTTGGATGAGGTTACCTGCTTAGATGCAGACAAGGGACTTTTCATGGGAAAGATAATGAATACTCAGGACAAAAGGACACTCCTGCAAGCAGCACCAAGACTCAAGGACTCTAGATTCAGTGGTATCTATTTGCATAGAGACTTAACATACATTCAGCGTCAGGAGCTGCACAACAGACGTGCCGCCAGGGTGACTCATGAGACTGTTTCTCATGGTTCCCAGGTCACAGTACCCACTACCCAGGTTCCTACCAGTTCTTTATATTCTTAAGCCAAAGTTGTATTCATAGTACTTCCACATTTTTCTCTTTGTATTTTGCACACGCTAATGTAAACTCACTTGTAAATAAAATTAATCATGTTTATTCTTTTGTTGTGGATAATGATATATCGGTATTGGGTATTAGTGAGACTTGGCTAACTTCAAATATAACTGATGCTTGTGTTGCTTTACCTCATTACGTACTGTTACGTAAGGATGTAGCAGGCAATGTTAAGAAGCATGGGGGTATGTTTATATGTAAAGGATAGCATTAAATATAATGAGATTGTTGTTGAGGTTCCTAACATGCTAGTTGTTTTTCTTCCAGACTATTCTCTATATTTCATTTCTATATATCGTCCACCACCTAGTACTACCACTGATAATAGCATCCTAATTAATTTTCTTACAGAATTTTGTTTGGGTAAAGATGTAATCCTAGTTGGAGATTTTAATTTACCAACTATCAGATGGAATGATGACTTAATCTATACAGGACTCTCAGCTAATGATCTAATTTTTTATAATTGTTTTAACCTCTTGGGATTCACACAGTGGGTTCATGAGACTACTTATTATAGTTCAGGTAATATACTTGATCTAATACTTACTTCTGAAGATGACAGGATAATGGATGTGCAAATATTGCCTCCTTTCCCTAATTGTGGTCATTCTCCAATTAAATGTGAATATATATCTCAACATCCTCCTTCGAGTGACGAATTACCATCGCATAGATTGTGGACCAGAGGGAAATACAATGTGATTAAGGAGCAATTGTCACAAATTGATTGGGATTACGAATTCAGATACCTTGATATTGATGCAATGTATAATATCTTCCTTTAGTATGTTCACCATTTGATAGCAGAGTATGTACCAGTTACTACCAGGCTTCATAGTGGTCCTCCATGGCCAGTCAAACCTCCTTCATCTCTTAAAAAAGCTAGATCTTTAATGTGGAGTAATTATAAAGAAGTCCGCTCACAAATTGGCAGAAATTAGTTGAAGCCGGAGAAGCTTTACATCAATTTCTGCAAATCAATTACCAATACAAAACCTTTGCCATTAACAAACAGTCAGAATATGAGCTTTCTTTGGTAAGTGACATGGTGTGCATAACTCTAAGCTTTTTCATGCCTATATTAGGAGAAAAAAGGTAGCAAGAGTGGGTGCAGGACCTTTAAAATCTCAAAGCGGGCAGATTGTTAATGAGGCAATTACTATGGCTGATATATTTGCCACAGCTTTCGCATCAGTGTATATACAAAATGTCGAGGCTAACCCATTACCTCATCAGGTTCACGGAGGTACAATAGGGGATCCTGATATATCGCAAGAATCTGTGACTAAGGCAATTGCACAGCTTAATTCCTTTTCAGCCATGGGACCAGATGAAGTGCACCCTTATTTTTTAAAGATCTGTATTGAACAGTTATCTTACCCATTAACTCTCATTTTTCAAAAATCATATGCAACTGGCCATCTACCAGCTCCATGGAAAACATCATTTGTTGTGCCCATTTTTAAGAAAGGTTCCCGTGCAGATCCACTAATGTATAGACCTGTATCATTAACATCAGTTGTGTGCAAATCCTTAGAAAGAATACATGCTAAACTAATATATGATTACATTGAGGAAAATAATCTGTTAACACATGATCAATTTGGTTTTCGCCCTGGAAGATCTACCGAAGATCAGTTATTGATCACGTATGATGAAATTACTCTGGCACTTGATCGTGGAAAAACAGTTGACTTGATTTTATTTGACTATTCCAAGGCCTTTGATGTTAATTATGACATTTTGTTGGACAAATTGATAAACCTAGGGATTACAGGCAAAGTTCTTTTCTGGATTGAAGATTTTCTTACAGATCGGGTAATGAATGTTGTTGTGGCACATGCTAAGAGTTCACCTAAGCAGGTAACCAGTGGAGTCCCTCAGGGGTCAGTTTTGGGGCCTCTACTCTTCTTGCTGTACATTAACTTCATTACGTCAAATACCAGGTCTCCTACTAAGATATTTGCCAATGATTTGAAGCTGTATGTTAGTATTGAGGTAGGTTCAAAAGAAGATGCCTTGACTGCGGTGAGAAGATGTCAGGTGGACATTGATACTCTCTACCATGTATCTGAATCTTGGGGACTTGCACTCAATCCAGCAAAGTGTGTTGCCATAAGGTTTACCAGAAGCAATGCTTTTTGGACAGATTTGGTAGATGTTCATTATCATGTCAATAACGTATCTATTCCATTTCAAGAATCAGTTACTGACTTGGGTGTGTGTATTGATAACAAACTTAAATTTCACCAACATATTTCTAATATTGTACATAAAGCAAGTGGAGTATCAACCAGTATTCTCCGATCAACAGTTAATCGGCAAGACTCTTTTATGCTTCCCCTTTTCACCACACATGTGCGTCCTTTGCTTGAATATGCATCCTCAGTCTGGAACTTGGGTTATGTAGGAGATGTTAGACAGTTGGAGTCTGTACAAAGGAGATGGACAAGGGAGATACATGGATTAGAGGGTTTGGATTACTCGCAGCGACTAAGGACTCTTAACTTATACTCAATTAAAGGGAGATTACTTAGGCATGATATAATTAAATGTTGGCATATTTTTCATGGGAAACTAGCAATTTCTCGTGATGACTTGTTTCCTCGACCCTTGTTGAGTAGCACAAGGGGCCATGATTTCAAAATTGGTCACACCAGAACACAAGTAGAAGTACGGAGAAGGTATTTTAGTATTAGATGTGTGAATTTGTGGAATGAATTGCCAGCAGAACTTGTTAACTGCAGTGATATTGATGTGTTCAAACGAGGTCTCGCAGCTTATCTCGGTGATATATTATTTGATTATACTGCATAAGGCAGTACCAATCGACACCTTGACACAGTTCCATACAATGTTGCTGCTTATGATACACTATCCAGCCAGTAGCAATTAATATATAAATGTCATGTGTAGAATTATGGGCTGGCGTATCAGCAGAGTGTGGCTTCCTTGCCTACATCATAAGTTGTGTGTGGATGGGAAGCCCACCAGGTAAGAGAACCAATTTGAAGCTTGGCTGGACAAGTTCTGGGCAAATCAGGAGCTGGTATTTAACTATAGAGCTCCAATAGTCCAATACACACCACCACCAAACGATAGTAGTATTTATGTAGATCTGGAGTCACAGGTGTAAGCCTCTTCCAGGGGATCATCTGTCAGTATCTGTGAGTATAATGAGGACTGTACCGAGGGTCTCTTCAGGATGAGGGAAGACAGTGCGACAAGAGGACACACAAAGAAAATATCCAAGATCAGAGCCAGACTGAATCGTTACAAGTACTTCTCAAACTGAGTGGTTAGTGTCTAGAAGGGTCTCACTAAACGTCAACCAAAGTTGACCAACGCCTACCAAACCCAAACAATAACGGCTTTTGCTCAAATGCATATAATTATGTATTAAAATTAGCATATGGTTGCATTATGCGACCTATTTTCTTTAAAATGTGTGATTTTCATTAATTTGATTGAAGAGAAGTTACGTTTTATCCTCTGCAAAATTACCAAAGGTGCCGAACGCCGACCAAACACAAACACAATGACGGCTTTTGCTCAAATGCATATTTTTATACTAGAATTAGTATTTGGTTGCATTATTAGACCTATTTTCTTTCAAATGTGTGATTTTCATGAAATTTGGTCAAAAGTTGCATTATCACCTGCAAAATTACCAAAGCCGACCAAATTATGCATTTGAGCAAAAGCCATCATTGTGTTTGGTCGGCGTTGGTTGACTTTGGTAATTTTGCAGAGGATAAAAACGTAACTTTTCTGTAATAAAATCACATAAAAATTGCACATTTTAAAGGAAATTTGTCAAATAATGCAACCATATACTAATTTCTATATAAAATTATGCATTTGAGCAAAAGCCGTCATTGTTTGGGTTTGGTTGGCTTTGGTTCGGCTTTGGTTGACTTTGGTCGACATTTATTGAGACCGATCTGGAACAGTCTGCCAGATAGTATTTGCAAGGTCAGGAACAAAACTTCAATTATAGAGCAAAAATTAATACAGTGCGCTACCACCAGCCACAAAGTGTCCTGGCTACCATACCGGAGCCACAAGCCCTTTAAATGGGCCTCTTCTGGGGCATCATCTGTGAGTATCTGTGAATATCTGAGGTGAACATTGCATTCCTGAGTCTGAGAAAAGAAGGTCCAACTTAAGGGAACAATTTGAAGTTATTCAAGTAAAGGTGTAAAACAAAACTTTGACAAAATATATTTCATTGGAGTTGTAAATTTATGAAATAGCCTCCCCTGTCATATGGTACATTCAAAAAGTATATAATAGTTTGAATGTAGGCTTGATAAACATTGGAAAAAATGGGTGTACAATTTTGAGGAGGCCCTAATAATCAGGCATGTCAGACCACTGCCAGCCAGATCCAGTAGACAGTAAATTAGATGAAGATCTACACACGGAGAAATTAGCTATTGTTAAGCCTATTGTCAAAGGTGACCTTGATCCTCAGAGTCTGGGCTCATATAGACCTGTATCGAACTTGACTTTTGTTTCAAAGGTTATTGTGAATGTAATCTTGGATCAGTTATGGACTCATCTAAATGAGATAAATGCAATACCGGATGATCAGTCCGCATATCGACGGTTGTACTCCACCGAAACTACGCTATGTACTGTGGTGAATGATTTAATAGTAAAGATGGACGAGGGAAAGTGCAGTGTCCTAATTATGCTTGATTTGAGTGCTGCATTCGATACAGTAGTGCATAGCATTCTTTTGGATGATTTGCAGAGTTGCGGTATAGAGGGAAATGCACTGGCTTACTTAGAAAGCTATCTGATGAACAGAACGTATTGTGTACAGATTGGAAAATCCTATTCTAAGAAAAGATCTCTGCAGAGAGGAGTTCCTCAAGGAAGCGTACTTGGTCCTGTTCTTTTCTGTATATACACCATAGGATTATCTGAATTGCTATTGCGGCATGGTGTCAATTTCAAATTGTTTGCGGATGATACCCAATTCTACATGTCTATGTCTGATGTTAATGATGCTGAAGAGAAACTGGAAACTGTCTTGTCTGACGTCAAATCATGGATGGATGGAAAACAACTTAAATTGAATCCGAATAAAACTGAGGTGTTGATTGTGGGAAAGAAAATGAGTCTCAGAAGATTAGGTACTAGGAGTCTGCGGATATTGGATAGTACGTTGGATGGAAGAAGTGCTGTTAAGGATTTGGGTGTTCTATTGGATGAAAATCTCTCTTTTGAAGCTCAAATCAATAAAGTGGTGAAAGTTGCTGGATATCATTTGAGGAATATTGGTTTTGTGAGAAAATATTTGGATGAGGATACTGTAAAGATGCTTCTTCATAATTATGTTATAAGTAGACTAGATTATTGCAACTCTCTTTACTTTGGCTTACCAAAACATCGGCTTCGGAAACTACACTATGTTACGAACAGAGCTGTGAGATTACTCAGAGGTCTTGCACCTCGTGAGAGAGTAACTCCAGTACTCATGGAATTACACTGGCTACCATTAAAGGTGCGGATAGTTTTCAAGATATGTCTTCTGACTTTTTGAGCCTTGAAATATGGAAAACCAGAATATCTAAGGAGTCTTCTCAACGATTTTCAAGTGGATACTACTATGGGGCTTCGGCATAGTGATGGACAATATTGGTTGAATGAGCCAAGAAGTAATTTGGTAATGGGTTTTCGAGCGTTTGAAAGACGTGCGCCAAGACTTTTTAATGAGCTACCACTCAATGTCAAATTGAGTAGAAACTGTGCCATTTTCAAGAAAAATTTGAAGACACATTTGTTCACCGAGTGTTATGACATGGATGATTTGTGTATTAGAAGTGACTATAGTGTTTGATAACATCAATGGAGGCCCTGCAGAGCACCGATGCTGGTGGAGCGGGGTCTAGAACTCCCAAATAACAAGTAAGTAACAAGTAACAAGTAATAGACCTGCGTCCAGTAACTTGTAAAGAAACGTGAGCTGACATGGGACCTCAATGGAAATAAATTCTTTATGGGACTTTAGAATTATCCCTTCTTAACTGTGACTCAGTCTATATTATTTACATTTGTTGATTACCTAAATTGTATTGGTGTTGGCTTGAATTGCTTGTACAGTTATTTTATACTAAAAAATAATCAAATTGCACGTACCTTTTATCTGAAGAAGTTCCACTAGTTGACAATCGTGGTTATCACGAACTTGTTTTCAAAGATTGACACTTACACTTAAAATTAAAACTCACTCGAACAATAAAACAAAATGGTTAAACACTACGCTAGAGCACAAAACTATAGACGACACTTCGTTCACAAAAGTAATATTGGCACGCTTGCAAGAACACTACCGATATACTCACAACGGCTCATCAGCCGACACTAAGTTCAGAGTTTGACGCAGCTATGCCATTTATTGGGAATTTTTTTGTGAAGGTTTTATATGCTTCACAAGTGAAACAACAGAGCAGAATTTGAACTAGGATTTCTTTTTCTAATTATAATCGTCACCACCGCTTTGGGGAAAAATATAGACCTCAATGTTTATTTTTTTTTATTTCAAGAAAACTAAATCTGGAGAAAATTAGATGTCTAATTCATGACAATATTTCTACTGTTTGTAAATAGGTGACAAGTTGTTATGTTTGTGATATAAAATTGTAATGAAAGTCGGTTGGTATGATGCATGCGGGACCATAAGGTACGGTGCTCGATCAATTATCCTGTCAGACTGAATACATGCAAAGTTACGCTTACTCTTGTGCTGGATCATGGACCCACAATATGTACAATACTACAATATTTGAGTTTTCATTTCTGTCAAATTTTGAATACTGCGTGATCAACATCTATGATACCAGCATAAACTAATGTTCTCTCTGCAGGATTTTAGGTCTTCATATATAACCTTTGACCATGACATCTCAACAAGTTGAGGGAATAATAAATATAAGTCGATATTCGTAGAGTAAAATTGAAATTTTTCACATTTTTTGGTAGATAATTACTCTTATTGCCACAGTATTCTAGTACAGTCACTTCTCTACCGTGACGTCACTATCTTTACTCAAACATAAACAAACCCAGACACGTGCATACTTACTTGGTGTTGTGGACAAGTCTTCAAACCTAAAAATAATTATAATTCGATATGGATACTGAAACAGAATCAGGTGAAGTTGTTGACTGGGAAATGGAGGAGGAAGATGAGGGAAAAGGCGATGGGTTGGAGTGTGATTATTCTGCGTATACATTATTTCACGCCGGACAAACAGGTATGTCGAATTTATAATCTTATGGAATAGAAAAGTAAAATTAGTTACTACCAGAAATAGTGAAGTCTCATACTATTTAAAGATATATGATTGTCAAATGAAAGTAATGGGAAAAGATATTGATAAAATCCAAATCGCTGGCCCGATTGACATGCAACTTGGCATGTGAAGGTTTTATGGGTCAACAAATTACCCGAGCATATCAATAACACTGCAGGACCTTCCTCTTGGACCGGTTTTACTAACACCTATCTCGTTGCCATGGCAACTGTTGCCAATTTAGAAGTAATCCAGATTTTACAAACCGCTGGCCCAATTGACATGCAACCGGGCATGTGAAGGTTTTATGGGTCAACAAATTACCTGAGCAAGTTAATAATACTGCAGGACCTTCCTCTTAGACCGTTTTTACTAACACCTATCACGTTGCCACGTAAACAAAATCAAACATGAACTGGACGCATCAGATTCATGGATGATATGCCTACATAAAATGCCGCTAAGCTCAAACATCAAGTGATCAATGATCTTAAGCTTCTCATTTCCTGGAGAAAATAGGTTGATAAACTTGTTTATGTAACTTAAAATTATGTTTATTGATGCCTTACCTTAATATTTTTACTCGGAAAACTATGTTGCCGAGTTTGATAACCAAATTTCCGTTTAAATCACTGAAAAATTGTTTCTATTTCAAGAATTGGGCATACAATTGCAAAACAACAAGGTAATTTGAATATCTTGCACATGTGCTGAACGTGGGAAGCATTCAAATTAAGCAAAAGCATCCTCATGGAACAGATGAGATGATGGGTTTTATTAATCCAGTATCACACAAACAGATTAATCACATATTTGGCTTTTGCATTTCAAAGATTATTTTTTTCTGTAGAATGGTTGCCTGAAGAAGTGGTAAGAAACCCAGCAAATTTCTTTGAAACAGATGGAATAAACAAAAATTGTTTAAATGATATAGAATTTACATCTTAGGACATTATAGAGGCCATCAATTAGTCACGCGTGGCGCCACTGTCGCCCATGCACTGTTTACATTGCCAACTTTTGTGGCCTGCTGGGTTTTGTTTAGTTCAGTTTGAATGCTTGCATCGTTCAGCACTTGGGCAGGGTATTCAGAATATCTTCTTGTTGTGCAAGTTTATGCCCAATTCTTGAAATACAAATTTTCACCGATTTAAACGAAAATTTGGTTATCAACCTCAGCAACCTCTATTGAAATAAACTCCGTGTGATGACAGTCTTTATTAGTACAACATTTTGCATGTTACAGCTTTTTCAAGTACATAGTCATAATACACATGACTGGGATTAAATAAGAAGAACTGGGAGAATGTGGGGAGAGAGGAAGGAAGGAAGGTAGGGGGCAGAGGGGTCACTAAATACTAGGAAAGGTTAGAGAGGGTGGACCAGATATCTGGGAACAAGAAAGGCTAGGGATAAGATGGAACAATTGGCTGGGTGAAGGGCATTAACTCACAATGAGTAATAAAAGGAAGAAAATAAGAAGGGTGGGTAATTGTTTACTGAGGATGGACAACGACGTTGAGAGGACAAAAAGGGGATTTTGAAGGGCAACTAGGGAAACATTAGAATTTTGTTGGCAATTCATATTAAAGGAATTAGGCGTGGTGAGATATTTAACATGATTCTATTTGTTCAATTGTGTTAGTTCCTTGAATGATGGTTGCTTCCAAATATTTTCTACGGATCTTGTTGGGTATGCATTTAGTAATCCTAGTGATCAGAGATGTTGACAACAAGTTTTGATGTATTTTAATTTATTTTTATTTTTTATATATTTTAATTTACAGAATTAATATTTGATAAGTTATATCTAGATATCACTTAGGTGTACACAAGGTAGCCATCACCATAGTCAAACTGATATTGATGGGACTGGACAGATGACACAAACATGGCATCTTGAAGCTCACATAGAGCTCAGTTTGTTAGTGTATTGCATTTAGCATTTTTTTTTCTGCCAAGAAAAATAGATGTTATGTTGATATACTTTAATTTACAAGTATGTAATTTTGTATTGATATATCGTGTAGGTATGCACTTCATTACTAATACCCTAAATTCACTTGTTTTTGCATCAAATCAAGTAGGTCAATCTAATTATATACCAATAGCTTTTTCCCACATATAAGGGAGGTAGCCAAATCAAAGGCATGCACCTACTCCCATCCATTCCACTACCCTTCACCATACTTTCCTCCACCTCATCTTAGCTTCTCTTAGATGACGGGTCATCCTTGTATCCCGCCCATTCCCCCTGGGTTAGAAGCAATGTAGCAAAACACGGTACATCCACAGCAAAGCTGCTTCACATAATTGGCAATCCCCCCTATCTGTTCCCCCATGCAGAAAAATGGAAGACGGGGAGAAATCCCTTCAGGTTACTTCAAAATATTATTCACACATAAGTGCTCCATCCCCCACCCCACCCCTTCCTGCATCACAGTATCATCTATACACAGTCCCTCTCCACTCATCTCTATCTCCTGCCTTCTCCTTTCCTTGCTCAACAGAATTCCCTTCTTGCTCAATGTCCCCTTCATCACATCCATCCATCTCATCCTCGGTCATCTCAAGTTCACTCTCTCCACCTCTGCCTTCCACACTATTTTTACTAATCTTTCTTCACTTATTTTTTCCATGTTTCCAAACCACCATAATACTCTTTCATCAGCCCTATCTGTCATCTCCTTTTCCACTCCTGCTCTCCTCCTCACCTCCTCATTTCTCACTGTCCAACCTATTAACCCCTACCATATTTCTCAGACATTTCATCTCAAACATGTTGACTTTTCCTCTCTCCTTCTCTTAAATTCTAAGTCTCTGCCCCCATACAGTGATATCAGTACAATCATCCCTTCATACAATCTCCTCTTTGCATCAATTTCTAGATGCCTATTTCTCATGACACTTTTCAATCCCCTAAGACATTTACTTGCTTCTCTCAATCCACAATTTACCTCCACCTCCACTCTTCCATATCTTGCCACATGTGACCCCAAGTACCTAAAGTTATCCATTTCCTCCAGCCCCTCTCTTTTAAGACTTACTTCCAATTGACTGTGATCCTCTCATCGTGTACGTCTCATCACCTTACTTTTGCCCACATTTATCTTCAACTTTCTCCTATCGCATACCTTCCCAAACTCCGTCACTAACTCCCATATTCCCCCCTAGTAGGTAAAAAGTAAAAAATAAGTGATATATGGTAGAAATCAATATTAGATTTACATGAATCATACTATGTAATATCTATTTCTGATATTAGAGAGAGCAATTCCTGCATGAACTTTGCATTTTCTGTCAATCTGAAGATTTAAAATGCATCAGGAAATTATATAATTATTATTTTCTCCACATGCAAGTACCTTAAATGCAAATTCAGGATAAAAATATTACCATTACCATGCAGTGTGCTGAAACCTCATTTTAGTTGGATTGGATAAATTTTGCAAGATGTTTGCTGGAATCTACAGGTTGCTGTACCAGTGGCAATACATATTGAACACATACCCATACTGTTTACATTGGAATAACTATATTATTTTGTTAGTAGAGATGCTCCAATCTTAATTTACCCCCTAGATTATTATAGTCACCCTGTAGATTACAATGAAGACCAATTAGGGAAGTTTCATGTTTATGAACTGCATCTACAAGACTTTTGTCTTCCTGGCTGCAAGTTCTTTGAGATATTATGGCAAATGTGATCTTGTCATCCATTTTGTGCTCTTTAGACACACCTCTGCACTACTGTACATCTCAAATGTTTTGTATTTTCCTGTAAACAGTTGTTTGTGGCAGTGTCTAATTGAAAGTAATTTCATAGATAGGATGCATCCCACTTCCAAAATGAGTGGAAAGGGGTAAAAAATGGTATCCTATGCACTAATGAAATTGATACTAATATGAGAAAAAATTTAATATTTACTGGTGACAAATGTCTCTTTTTCTAGATGTTTAATGGCTCATACTGAAGATCTGTGAATGTATAGTAAATTACTAACTATTTGTTTATATATTTAGATAAAGAGACTGTTCTGGCTTCCATTTACCTATTGTGAAGTCATCTTATATTCACCTTTTCAGGAGCACCATGTTTGAGTTTCGATATTCTACGTGACAGTTTGGGTGATAACAGGACATGTGATACACCAGCCACGTGTTATTTTGCTGCTGGAACGCAAGCTGCAAGAACTCATGTTAATAACCTGATGCTATTAAAGGTAATTCTAGATTGTTTTGATCCCATCTATGTATTAGTCTTTGTTTTGTTGTAAATAAACATTACAGTAAACCCTTGATATAATGGATCTTGATATACCGGATATTAGATATAACAGACAAAAATCTGAGCGGACAAACCCTTGCTATAACAGATGAAAATCCTTTATAGTGAGGGATCCTCTGTTATAACGGATCTTTGGATATAGGATATAACGACAGACCTCTGTCCCCATATTGTCCATTATATTGAGGGTTTACTGTAATTTCTAATCCTACTAATTTCTAATATCGGACAAATTTCTAGATATAACTGATCTGTCCGGTATTTCCATCGGATATAACGGATCTTCAGATATAACAACATGCCCTGTCCCCATATTGTCCATTGTATCGAGGGTTCACTGTATTTAAAGATTAAGGACTGTTTCACATATTTCAGTTCTCATAACCCAATTTTATGGAAACAGTTAACTGGTATCCCAGTGAGAAAGTGAAAGATAACACCCATATTAAGAAATATTTAAACTCAACAGTGCATAAGGTATACTTATCCAAACAAAATATATTGTCAGCATCAGCAAAACACATTATAATAATCCTGTTATTTTGACAATGGGATTTTATACATACAATAACTGTTGACAGTGGGAAAGGACTTGTGACCCATGGGACTCTAATTCCATTTTGGAGCTCTTTGGGATGGCCGGAATAATTCCAATATACCATATATATTTTGTTGGTCCCCCTTCCCCCCTCCATCTTGGGGGTGAATGTGGCAGGAAAGAGAGGAGTGAAGGTGGAGGTAGAATGTAGATTGAGAGAAGCAAGTAAATGCCTTGGGGGATTGAAAAGTGTAATGGAAAATAGACATTTGGGAATGGATGACAAGAGGAAATTGTATGAAGGGGCGATTGTGCTGATAGCACTGTGTGGGTTAGACATGCAACATAAGAAATTTAAATATGTTTGAGGTGAAATGTCTGAGAAGTATGGTAGGGGCTAGGCTGGTAGAATGAGAAAAAAGGAGGTGAGGAGGAGATTGGGGAGTGGAAAAGGAGTTGGAGATAGGGCTGATGAAAGTGTATTGAGATGGTTTGGACACATGGAAAGAATGAATGAGGAAAGATTAGTAAAAGAATTGTGAAAGGCAGAGGTGAATGGAGTGAACATGAGGGGGTGACCAAGGATGAGATGGATGGATGGGGTGAAACAGGCTTTGGGAAAGGGAAATGTCTGTTGAGGAAGGAAGGAAGAAGACAGATGATAGGGGTAAGTGGGAAATGGTTGTGTATGGATGATGCTGTGATGCATGGGAGTGAGTAGGGGGTGGGGGGTTTTAGGGAATATGTGTGAATGATTTTTTGAAGCAACCTGAAGAGATTTCTCCCCGTCTTCTCTTTTTCTGCTTGAGGATACAAGGAGTGGGGTTGCTGATTAAATGAAGCAGCCTTGCTGTGGATGTGCTGTGTCTTGCTGCATTGATTCTGACCCAGAGCAGTAGGCAAGATGCAAGGATGACCCATCATCCTGGTGGAACCAAGAAAAAGGCGGGGGGGAGAAGGGTAGTGAGTGGGAGTGGAGTATATGGGGATGAAATAGGTGGGAGTAGATTTATGCCTTTTGAATTTGGCTACCTCCCTTGTAAGGGGGAAAAAAGCCCTTGGTATATGTATGTATCTCTTTTTCTTTTCTATTTTCATCCTTTACTTTCTTCTTTCATCTTATTCTTTCTCTTTCTTTTTTCTTGTGTTCCTCTTCTTATTTCTCTGTATTTTTAGTTTTTAATTTTTTTTTTTCATCTTACTCTTTACTTCGTTTTCTTTTCTTATCTACCAACATTATTTTATTTGCATTTAGGTCTTTTCTAGCTTTTCAGGAAAACACCCAAACACCAACACTTACGATACATGAGGTGTGGAGTGAATATATGCTTCAGCCACTTCTTTATAAAAGGGAATGGGCTTCTCCCCTTATTAATCTCTTCAATATGAGTCAAGTTCTCAAGTGCAGCATCAGATACCTAATATATGGTACATCACACAACTCATGTTAGGAAATATGAAGTCATTGCTGTGTTACTCTTTGTCTTTCTCTCTGAGTAATAATAAACACAGAAAATGTGATCAAATCAGTTTACAGGATTCGGGGGTCACTTAGCTACAGCTACAAAATATAATCAAGACACCAATGCCGGCATCCTCAGATACCCACTCGCACATCGTGATGTCTACATAGGCATCATGAGGTGGTCATAAGTGGTGGATGTTTAGAACAAAATGGATGAGGCAACAGTGTGTGCAAAAACCATACAAGAGTTTAAGGACAATCTAGATGCTGAAAGATACAAAGATGGGTCACTATGAGCATAGCTCCCTACCCATATACAACTAGGTAAAATAGGCATCATTGTACAGAAGAGGTAAATTTGGTAGCCGGTCAAGTCATGTATCCACCCTCACCCATTCCACCCCCATCCATTGCCCATTTGTTTCCCTCTCCTATTAGCTCCTAACATACATATACAAAAGGTGAGATGAAAGACAGAAGTGAAAGTGGCTTATAAATCTGGAGGGTGTTTTGTCAGCAAAAGCCAGGGGGATGGTATTGCACTGAAGTAGAATAATAGAAGTAGTAAGGAGTGGTTTGAGAAAGGTAGCAGAAAAGGGGGATAGTAGAAGTTAAAAATGACCAACAATCTTATTTGGAGTGGAGATTAATTTTGTCATAATAATATGCTGAGTGAGTTTGTAGGGATGTCACCAGATTCCCTAGAATATACATACATACATATATATATATATATATATATATGTGTGTGTGTGTGTGTGTATATAGAATTTTTTCCCCTCTTGCAAGGGAGGTAGCTAAAGTCAAAGACATAATCCACTCCCACCCATTTCATCCCCACATACACCACTCCCATTCACCATCCCTCCCTCCCTCTTTTCTTGGGTCCTCCTGGATGACAGGTCATCCCTACATCTCACCTACTGCCCTGGGTCAGAACCAATGCAGAAAGACACACAGAACATCCACAGCAAGGCTCCTTCATTTAATCAGTTATCAGTTACATAAAACATGTAGTCAATACCTAATGTAGTGCATTAATCTAGAGGTTTGATGAGTTGTAAACATGTGATGATGAAAGTGATAATTTCGATGTATGGTCACTTATGATTCATTTCATAAATTACTGTAGATTTGTCAATGCTGGTGTGAAGCTTTTTTACAAAAGTGGAGCATGCCAACAGAAGACCTTTTGGTCCATAACTAGGTCAGATGTGAAAAAGATATATAATAATGATATAAAAAAATTATAATTATATTTTCATTCAAATTATATGAACAATCGAGATGAAATAATTAATGTATTACAGAAGGGGTGCCATGGTGATGAATAGAATAGTTTGGTAATAACCAGAATAAATAGATCATTACATCTCATCATGGAATGGGTTGAGATCCCAAAGAGATGCATAGAAAAACATGGTAATAGCCAAAATGAAAGGATAAGTACAGCCTGATATGGTAGGGGTTGAAATAAAACAATAAGCTATTTCACATGTGGATGTTAGCAATTTTGTGTCATGATCTTTTTATTTTCAGGTTAGAAATCTTAGAAAAATAAAACAGGATGAGAGCGATGAAGAAGAAAGCGATGAAGAATTGGAAGAAGAGAGTGAATTGCCAGTGGTAGAAGCTGCTTTGATCAAGCATAATGGATGTGTCAATAGGTTAAGAGTAAGTTTAGAAATGTTTTAATTGCTTATGGGAAGAGCTCTGGCACCAGCCAAAGAGGGAATACTTGGAGAGGAGAGAAGCAAAAATAAGGAAAGCTGTATCTCCAAGTGTTGCTGTGAGTGGAGGTTTTTGTATATTCCCATACCACTGTTTTGTCTGCTTTACACAGAGGATTATTTTGAAAGATGTACTGTAACTGTGTGTTATCACATACCACATATTCAACACACAACACAGATACACAAACCAACATGACACAACAACAGAACACAGATACACTAACCAACATAACACAACACCTACATACATACAAAAAGAGGGATTGCTGATTAGTTGGAGGACATGTATGATCTCTACACCCACAAGAAGTTTAGGAGTGACAGCAGATAGGTTTGTAGATCTATATAGGGTAGGTGTGTACTTTAACCTGGTCATCCCTCTTGTAATGGAAAAGAGGTTTACAGTATATGTCTATCCATCTACTTAGGAAGTGCTTGTTCCCCCATATAAAGGAGCCAAGGCACACAGCCACTTCCATCCATCACCCTCGTTCCCCCTTATCTTAGCTTCTCATGTATATGAATGTTAATGTTATAATGTTCCTTGCCTTACTGCTTGGGTCAGAAGGAGTGCAGCAAGACACAGGACCTCCACAGCAGGGCCTGCCAACCAGAGAAAAATGTAAAGATCAACCCAAACTATTGTATGGATATGTGAATGGTAAACTTAAAAATAAACAGGAGATGGTGCAACTATGCCAAGGAAATACAGAATACGCAGATGATCTAGAAATGGCCGAAGTCATTAACAATCACTTCAAGTCTGTTTTCACAAGAGAAAAGATACAGCATTGGAATGAAGGAAGCAAAGTGCAATCTCCCCCCTTGAGGGAAATAATAATAACACAAAAAGAAATATTGGAGTAATTAACGATCCTTGACATTAGGAAATTGCACGACCCGGACGGAATTGCAAACTGGATACTAAAAGAATGGAAAGAAGAACTAATGGACAAAATATACAACATAATAAGTTGCTCACTCAAAGAAGGAAAAATGCCAGCATTGTACATACATACATACATATACCAAGGCTTTTTCCCCCTTACAAGGGAGGTAGCCAAAAAGGAAAAGGCATAAAATCATTCCCACCCATTCCATCCCTGAATACACTCCACACCCCTCCACCCTCCCACTTATCTTAGCACCTCCTGGATGACGGGTCATCCCTGCACCTTGTCCACTGCCCTGGGTCAGAAGCAGTGTCGCCAGACTCAGCACATCCACAGCAAGGCCACTTCATTAAATCGGCGACCCACCCTCTCCGTCCCCCCAATGCATATAAAGGAGGAAACAAGGAAGAACCAACTAATTACAGACTGGTCTCCCTAACAAACACTGTAGCCAAAATTTGTAAGAAAATTATCAAGAATAGATGGGTAAAACACCTGGAGGAAAACAATATAATAAACCCATAACAATTTGGATTCAGACAGGGAAGATCATGTTCCACAAATTTAATCTGTTTTTACCCGAGACTAATAGATATAATAGGAGAAGGGGATGGATAAGCTAATTGTGCATTCCTAGGCTTACAAAAAGCCTTCAACAAAGTACCACACAATAAAATTATTTAATAAATTGGAAAACATAGGAGGGATACAAGGCAACCTACTAAATTGGATGATTTCCTCCATGGTAGAAAAATGAGAGTAGTACTCAGAGAAAAGTGTTCAGGTTGGAAGGAGGTGATTAGTAGCATCCCACAAGGATCTGTATTGGCTCCAATAATGTTTGCTATTTATGTGAATGACATGGATGATGATGTGGAATGTTACATGAGCTTCTTTGCAGGTGATGCTAAGTTGTTGAGGAAAGCGAAAACCAAAATGAACTGCGAATTACTACAGAGAAACCTGAACAAGGTTTGGAAATGGAGTCAGAAGTGGGAAATGGACTTCAACATGAGAAATAAATTGACAAAGCCCAAAGGGATTTCTCCATGTCTTTTCCTTTTCTGCTTGAGGGGATGGAGAGGGGGAGTCGCCGATTTAATGAAGCGACCTTGCTGTGGATGTCCTGTGTCTTGGGACACTGCTTCTGACCCAGGACAGTGGACAAGATGCAGGGATGACCTGTCATCCAGGAGGTGCCAAGATAAGAGGGAGGGAAGAGGGTAGAGGGGAATGGAGTATTTAGGGGATGGAACGGGTGGGATTGGTTTCTATGCCTTTGTATTTTTGGCTACCTCACTTGTAAGGGGGAAAAAGCCTTTAGTATATGTATATATGTAATAATAGAAATTATTATTGTTTTCAATTACTAGTTTATTTTCAATTGTTGCCCTTATTTCCAGGTTACAAGCTTGAATGAAGTGCCCATTGCTGCTACATGGTCTGAACTTGGTGAAGTATCTATTTGGGATTTAAGTCGAGCTGCAGATGCAGTGAATGACAAAGCTGCCTTGGAAGCATTTAATCGAACAGCTGACTCTGAGAAACCCCTGTTTACATTTAAAGGTCATTCAAATGAAGGTTTTGCATTGGATTGGTCCCAGGCCATGCCAGGTAGGTTTTTCTATGTAAATAGGTAGGTTTAATACAGATGTACTGTATCATAATGGACTGTCTTTCTGGACTCCTGTGGCCATGGCCACAGATTTGACCCAGGGATTAGTCAATGTTGCTTTGGTTCTCTTCTCTAGAGATATGTAGTCTTTTTATACAGTATGTTGTATGTAAGTAGGGCAGTGGTGGAGTTTTTTTTCATGATTGAAGAGAGGATTAAGAGAGTATTAGAGGCAATAATTGGTGAAGAACAGTGTGTGGATTTAGGAAAGGTAGGGGTTGTATGGATCAGATTTTTGTAGTAAGGCAGATATTTGAGAAAACTTGAACAAAAGGTAAGGACGTTTTTTGGTCCTTTATACATACATACATACATATACCAAGGCTTTTTCCCCCTTACAAGGGAGGTAGCCAAAAAGGAAAAGGCATAAAATCACTCCCACCCATTCCATCCCTGAATACACTCCACACCCCTCCACCCTCCCTCCTATCTTAGCACCTCCTGGATGACGGGTCATCCCAGCACCTTGTCCACTGCCCTGGGTCAGAAGCAGTGTCGCAAGACACAGCACATCCACAGCAAGGCCGCTTCATAAAATCGGCGACCCCCCCTCTCCATCCCCCCATTGCATAAAAGGAGAAGACGGGGAGAAATCCCTTCAGGCTGTGTCAAATTTTGCTCACACATACTACCTCACCCCCCATCCCCCCGCCCATTCCACCTCATGCATCACAACATCATCCATATACAACCATTCTCCATTCACCCCTGTCTTCTGTCCTCTCCCGTCCTTCCTCAACAGACATTCCCCTCTTCCCCAAAGCCCCCTTCACCCCATCCATCCACCTCATCCTAGGACGTCCCCTCATGTTCACTCCCTCCACATCTGCCTTCCATACCTCTTTTACTAGTCTTTCTTCACTCATTCTTTCCTTGTGTCCAAACCATCCCAACACTCTTTCATCAACCCTATCTCCCAACTCCCTTTCCACCCCTGTTCTCCTCCTCACCTCCTCATTTCTCACTCTATCTGGCCTAGTAATCCCCATCATACTTCTCAGACACCTCATTTCAAACACATTCAAAAAACTCCTTCTCTCTTCCTCTCTTATGTTCCATGTTTCTGCCCCATACAGTGCTGTTGGCACAATCACTCCTTCATACAGTCTCCTCTTAGCATCCATTCCCAAATGTCTATTCCTCATAACACTTTTTAATCCACCTTTATGGATTTGGAAAAGGCTTACACTCTTTAATCCACCTTTATGGATTTGGAAAAGGCTTATGACAGGGTAGACAGAAAAGCTCTGTGAGAGGATTTGCAGATATATGGGATTGGGGGAAAGCTGTTAAAGGCAGTCAAGAATTTGTATGAGAGTAGAACAGCCTGTGTTAGAAATGGAAGTGGAGAGAGCAAATGATTTGAGGTAAAGGTGGGACTGCAACAGGAATGTGTCATGTCACCATGGCTGTGCAATGTGTACACAGATGGGGTGGTGCATGAGGTAAAGGCGAGGGTAATGGCAGGGAATTGGAGATGGTTAAAGAAAATGGAGAAAGGTGGGAGGCAAGCCAATTGTTATTTGCTGACGACACTTGTGTTTGATGGTAGGTTCAGAGGGGGAGATTAAGGGATTTAATGATGCAGTTTGGGAAGGTATGCAGTAGGAGAAAGTTGAAGGTAAATATGGGTAAAAGTAAGGTAATGAGATGTACAAGGGGAGAGGATGGCAAAGAGTTGGAGACAAATATTCGTGCACACATCAGGTTGTCTGATGTACGATGATGCATTACAATATGTGCATTACAAAATATAAAGTTACTGCTGTTGTACTCATTCTCTTTCCTCCTGAATAAATATAATGTCACAGAAAATGTGATCAAGTCTGTTCACAGAGTATTGGGGGGGGGGCACTCAGCTACAACTACAAAATAGATATAATCAGGAAGCTAACACAGACATCCTTGTATACCCCACAGAGTGATAGATATATGGAACAAATTGGATGAAGAAATAGTGTATGCAAACACAATACAAGAATTTAAGAACAAACTTCATCTTGCAAGATACAAAAATGGGTCACCACGAGCATAACTCCCCTTCCCTTATAATACAACTAGGTAAATGATGATATGGTTTAACGTCACAAACTCCCCCCTATCGGAAGGCTAGGATGGTGCCTCTCACAGAACTAGGTAAATACTAGGTAAATATGTAGGTGTCATTGTATCAAGGGGTTAAAGGATATAGGGGAGAGGATGGAGGAATGGATAGTTTTAGATCCTTGGGGTCATGTAGTTGGAAAGGGAGGAGTGGAGACAAATTGTAGATTGAAAGAAGCAAGTGCCTTGGGGGATTAAAAAGTGTAATGAGAAATAGACATTTGGGAATGGATGCTAAGAGGAGATTGTATGAGGGAGTGATTGTGCCGACAGGACTATATGGGGCAGAAACATGGAACATAAGAGAGGAGGAGTTTGAATGTGTTTGAGATAAGGTGCCTGAGAAGTATGATGGGAGTTACTAAGCTGGATAGAGTGAGAAATGAGGAGGTGAGGAGGAGAATGGGGTGGAGAGGGAGTTGGGAGATAGGGTTGATGAAAGAGTATTGGGATGGTGTGGACACATGGAAATAGTAAGTGAAGAAAGATTAGTAAAAGAGGTGTGGAAGGCAGAGGTGGAGGAGTGAACATGAGGGGGTGACCAATGATGAGATGGATGGATGGGATAAAAGAAGTATTGGGAAAGAGGGGAATGTCTGTTGAGGAAGCACAGGAGAAGACAGAAGGTAGGGGTGAATGGAGAATGGTTATGTATGGGTGATGCTGTGATGGATGAAAGGGAGTGGGTGTGGGATGGGGGTTTGGGGAAGTATGTGTGAAAAATAAATTGATGCAGCCCAAAGGGATTTCTCCCTGTCTTCTCTGTTTCTGCAAGAGTGGGGTGTGTATTTACCTAGTTGTATTTACCTAGTTGTATTTTACGGGAAGGGGAGCTATGCTCGTGGGGTCCCGTCTTCATATCTCATTTTATCTAAACTATTTTTAAATTCATGTATTGTTTTTGCACACACCACTTTCTCATCTAACTTGTTCCAACTGTCTATTACTCTGTGAGGAAAGCTGTTCTTTTTCAAATCTCTTCTATAGCTGTCTTTTTTTATTTTCTTTCCGTGTCCTCTTGTATTTCTGTCATCCCATTTTATCAGATTCTCTCTATCAGTAATTTCTATGCCTTTCATGATTCTGTAAATAGCTATCAAATCTCCTCTCTCTCTTCTTTGCTCTAGTGTCTGTAGTTTAAGTTTTTGTAGTCTCTCTTCATATGATAGTTTTGAGAGTGTTGGTGCCAATTTTGTAATTGCTCTTTGTATTCTTTCAATTTTTTTTATACATTTTTTTGTACTTGGTGACCATATCGTTGCTGCATATTCCAATCTTGGTCTTATCAGGGTGATTAGGATTTTCCTCACCATTTCTTCATCCAGGTATGTAAATGCCACTTTGATTGTTCTTATTAAATTATAAGTTTCTCCAAAAATCTTATTTATATGTTTCTCAGGTGACATATTATTCATAACAATGACTCCCAGGTCCTTCTCATTTTCTACTTTTTTTATTCCTTCTTCTCCCAAATTATATGATCCTGTTATTCTGTTTTTGCTTTTTCCAAATTCCATTATACTACACTTTTTTATATTGAACTCCATCTCCCACTTCCTACACCATTCTTGTACTTTATTTAGATCTCTCTGTAGTGATTCACAATCTTCTTCAGTTTTCACTCTTTTCAGTAGTTTTGCATCATCTGCAAAGAAGCTCATATAGCTTTCAATTCCTTCATCCATATCATTAATATATATAGCAAACATTATTGGGGCCAGAACTGTTCCCTGCGGGACACCGCTTATTACTTCATTCCATTTTGAGTGCTGATCTCTTATCACTACTCTCATTTTTCTTTCTTGCAAAAAGTCTTCCATCCAATTTAGCAATTTACCTTGTATTCCTCCTTCATATTCTAATTTCTTAAGCAACTTCTTATGTGGTACTTTGTCAAAAGCTTTTTTTAGGTCTAGAAATGCACAATCAGCCCATCCATCTCTTTCTTGTATTATATCTATTAGCCTTGAATAGAAACATATTAAATTGGTGACGCATGATTGTCCTTGTCTGAATCCAAATTGCCTTGGATTTAGTACGTTGTTTTTTTCCAAGTATTTTACCCATCTACTTTTGATAATTCTTTCACAAATTTTTGCTATTGTACTTGTTAGAGAGACTGGTCTATAGTTGGTAGGTTCTTCTTTATTTCCTCCTTTATATATAGGTACTATATTTGCTTTTTTCCAATCTTCTGGAACTTTTCCTTCTTTTAAGGAACTGCTTATTATGCTATGTATTTTGTCTGCCAGTTCATTCCTGCATTCTTTCAGAATCCAGTTTGCTATTTCATCTGGCCCGTGCGATTTTCTGACATCAAAATTACCCAAGTGTGTCAATATTTCATTCTTTGTTACTTCTATTTCTTCCATAGGGGGGACTTTTTCTTTCCACTCAATCTCTTCAGGTTGTATATTTTCCCTTGTAAACACTGATTTAAAATGTTTGTTCATAATTTCTGCCATTTCCATTTCCTCAGTGTATTCAACTCCTCCTTGTCTTAATTTCTCCAAGTCTTGTTTGTTTTTCAGTTTATTGTTTACAAATCTGTAGAATAGTTTTGGTTGATCTTTACACTTTTCTATAACATCTTTTTCATATTTTCTTTTTTCTTCTCTGCACTTTTGTACATATTCATTTCTATAACCAGTATATATTTTCCATTTTTCAGGTCTTCTGTCTTTTTTCCATCTGGTCCAGGCTTTGTCTCTTTTGTCTTTTAACTCCCTACAACTTTTGTTGTACCAGCATTTTACATATTCTTTTTCTTGTTTTTGTCTTGGGACATACTTTTCCACTCCTTTTTTGTAAATTTTTGTCAAAATATTCCATTTCTCTTCCACTGGTGTTTCTTCTTTGTATATTTCTTCCCAGTTTTCTTGTTGGAAGAATTCTCTTATTTTATCAAAGTTTGTTTTTTCATACATCATTCTTCCTTTTCTATATTGTTCATTTCTTTTCATATATTTTTCTTCATTAAGTTCCAGTTCAATCAATATGTGGTCACTTTTACCTATTGGTGTTTTATATTCAATCTTGTCCACTATTCTAGGTTCAGATGTAATTATTAAGTCTAGCCTCGATGGTTCTTCTTCATTTCTATACCTAGTGTTCTCTTGTATCCATTGTGTCATTGAATGGTCAGTAATCATCTCAAGTAGAGCATTTCCCCATGAGTCATCACCACTCTCTACTGTCATTTCTTCCCAGCAGATTTCTTTGCAATTAAAGTCGCCCATCATAACTATTCTTCCTCCGTCTTCCATTATTTTATGTGTCCTCTAACATACTTTTATGTTCACTCTCCTCCCATGAGGCTGTTTTCGGAGGCACATAATTGATCACAAATTTTCTGCTCTTCTTATCTCGGTCTTCCACTTCTATCATAATCATCTCTACTGTATTCTTTCCATATATGACACCTTTCACGTTTATATCCTTCTTAGTCAGGAACATAACTCCACCCCCTTGTTTTTTCTCTCTGTTTCTAATCCAATAATTGTATGCATCATGTCCTACACTGTTGGGTGGTAGTGGGCCTTTTAATTTTGTTTCTACAATTCCCATTATGTCCGGTTCTTTTTCTTTCAAATAATCATTCAGTTCATTCAATCCTGTTATCAATCCATCTATATTTGTGTAAGACGCTCTTAGTTTTCTGCCACTTCCATTGTGTTCTCTGTTTCCCTTATGTTTTTCTTTAGTATGTCGAACTGCTTTATTTTCATGTTCACTACTCTCCAATAGAATCTCTCTTTCTCTGACTCCGTTCTTTCCTCGTTTTTTGCCTTAGCTTCAAGTCTTTTCTGCTTTTCTGCCTCTCTTTCCTCCTTATTCATTTCTCTTTTTATATTGATCATTTGTTGCTAGTTTCCCTGTTTTGGATAGAATTTTCTCTGCCGTTGTTTGTGACCTAAATTTAATCTTAATTGGTCTGGTCTTATCTGTACTATATTTTCCGAGTCTGAATTTTTCCTCAATTTCCTTTATAATTTCTGGTTCATCTTCCTGGACTAATTTTAATAAACTGCTTACTCTTTCATTTTCCTCCTTGATTCTTGCGGTTCTATCTGGGTTATGTTTCTCTTCCATTCCTAATATAATTATACATTTCTTTTTGTCAGCTAATTCTCTTACTATATTCTCCTTCTGTCTCATCACTTTAATAACTGAGTCTTCATTATGTTCTTTCAATTGCTGTTTGACTATGTCAGTGAATGAAACCTTATTCCCTTCTTGGGTTGTTCTCCAATTTTTAGCTTCTTTAGCTATTGTGTCTCTGTTTTCATTACTATTCTTCTTCAATTTCTCATTCTCCTCCTTTACATTTCCTAACTGTCTTTTTAGGTCCTCTATTTCTTCAGTTAAGTTTCTGTTTGCCTTCTCTAGTTGTTCCAACCTTTCAATTCTCTGGAAAATGGAGTCAACATTACCTAACTTACGTTCCAAGTCCTCGATCACCTTATCAACTCTCTCCTCTAGTCTTATCAGTCGGGGGGTGGGGGGGGGGGGGTTGTGTCCCCCCCACCCTCTTTAAATCCCTGGAACATATTCTCGTCACTTTCTACTGTATTGCTCCTCTCTATACTTCTAATCTTTACATTTTTATTAGACATTTCATCATCGCTCAGTCTCTTGTTTACCTTTCGCTTGTCTGGCTGGGCCAAGTCTACTCCCTCCTCATTTCCTTCCATTTCCCTCAGTAATCCCTCCCCGTTTCCTCTTTCCCTACTTTCCCACTACTCCACGAGCAATTTCCCCCCCACCCTGTAAAAACACTAGGCACTTCTCTTTGCGTTGGGATCCACAGACTTCAGTTTTCTTCAGAACGTCATCCAAGCCGTCCATTCGCTGAAGTGTGTGTGTGTGTGTGTGTGTCACTGATTTAATGAAGCCGCCTTGCTGTGGATGTGCTATGTTTTGCGACACTGCTTCTGACCCAGGGCAGTGGGCAAGATGCAGGGATGACCCATCATTCAGGAGGAGCCAAGATAAGAGAGAGGGAGGGGGGTAGATGGGAGTGGAGTATATGGGGATGGAATGGCTGGAAGTGGATTTACCTTTGTTTTTTGGCTGCCTCCCTTTTTTAAGGGGGAAAAAGCTTTTGGTATATGTATGTAAAACTAAAATTTTTAAGCAGTCAAGATAGACAAGTGTGCTAGGTAGTATATGTACATTTTATAATTTTTCCTTTGTTTATGTCACAACCAACCTAAGGGCTAGGCTATATTGTGATACAGAAAGAATGATTAAAAAAAAGGTTGTTGTGGCCTTGGGCAGAGAATGTCAGGTAGGCTAATCAAACCATTTGTTAAAATAATTTTTTTATTTGCAATCATAAAACACATGTATGGGACATGGAAACATGTAAATAAACTTAGAAATGCAAGGGGCAAGACATAATGACAAGAAAATCTTAAATCTCAGTTATTCTATATGAATGAAATGGCTTATTGTCCAGTTACTAGACAAATGCAGCTAGTGCAGGATTTTGGAGTCAAAGCCATGTGCAGGAACTGGTGGGCAGATAAAAAGTATTCTAGTTGAGGGGCATGAAGAGTTGTCAGGTACTTTGCAGATGAAGGCAGGAAGTTACAAGAGATTTTATGTAATGAGTCTCAATTATGGTTGGTAGGAGACTTGCCAATGTAAATCATCAGGAATGAGTCTATGATACTTTTTCGGAAAAATAGGTAGTTATCGGAGAGAGATGTATGATGAATCCACCGATGGGAATTCTTTTGGTAGTTGGAGAATACTTTGGAGATTAGATAGTGTTCCATAGTGAAGAAATAGCAGAGAGGGAGTGGAGAGCTGCATTTAGCTTTCTTCAACTAGTAGTTTGGGAGATGTCCTAAATAACTCAGTAAAGACTCACAACTTGATGTGGGTATTACCTGGTTATGATAATGGGTGATATGCTCAGTAGCAATCAAAGAGGAGGTCAAAGGACTTGCATTTTGTTGAAATGACGGAGGAGAGAAATCTATGTAGTATTCAGACGAACCATGGTGGCATATCACAGCTTCTAGGAGATCTTGGCTCATCTCTCAGACGGTCCACCTTATACAATCTGCGAGTAGCTAGAAATGTAAGGTAGTTTGAGCTCTGGCCAGTGAGAAAGCAAATGCACTTTGACAGCCTTTGGCGAATACATTTTGGGCGCTTATGTCATTGGACATTACTTTTACCTTTTTTTTTTTTTTTTTTTTTTTTTTTTTTATCTCCTGTGGGGCTACAGGTAGCAGGATTCCTAGTCCTTTCCCCATCCCATTTTTTGTCGCCTCGTCCAACTCAAGTAGGAAGACTTGGTGGCAGCATTCCTTTCCCCCACCACAGGGTTAGGCAAAAAAAAGGAAATGAATATTCAGAGAAATGGTACAGGACAGTAACAAGGGGTTGGGGGACAGCATAATGGAGGGACAGTTGCAGTATAATAAAAGTGTCATCATTTCTCTATGAACAGAGATTTCCTCTATCACAGACAAAATGATGTGTGGCTCTGGTCCGAAGAGGCACTTTATATAGACCCAGGTGCCAAGATAGGGAAAGAAGAGGGTAGAGGGGAGTGGAGTATGTAGGGGATGGAATGGGTGGGAGTGGTTTCTATGCCTTTGTTATTTGGCTACCTCCCATGTAAGGGGGAAAAACCCTTTGGTATATGTATGTATGTCATTGGAGGAATGATTTGAAGTAATTGCACAGGAACAAGGAACCCATGTTCATTTACAGTATTACACAACATAGGTATTTTTCACAATTTAATAGATTTACATATTATTTACAGTGAATGATACAAATCATCATACATACACATACCAAAGGCTTTTTTCCCTCTTATAAGGGAGGAAGCCCAAAAATACAAAGGTATAAAACAAGCATAAAATTATTGAATGTATATTTTATTCATGCAGTGGCATGACACTTAGTCTTGGATATTTATCATTCAAGGTACACTGGCATCAGGTGACTGTGCAGCAAATATACATATATGGAAACCAAACGAAGGAGGTACATGGCAGATTGATACTAGACCCTATACAGGTCACTCTGCATCAGTAGAAGACATCCAGTGGTCCCCAAATGAACCTCACGTCTTTTCCTCTTGTTCCGTTGACAAAAGGTATTTATTAATCTATATACCAAGGGCTTTCCCCCCCATAAGGGAGGTAACAAAGTTGAAGGCATGCATCCACTCCCATCCATTCTGCTCCCATCCACCACCCCATCCTCCCTCTGATCCTAGCTCCTCATGGATGAAGGGTCATCCCTGTCTCCTGCTCACTGCCTGGTTCAGAAGCAATGGAGCAAGGCACAGTACATCCACAGGAAGACTGCTTCACGTAATTTCCCCATATGTGGAAAATAGAGAAGACTGGGAGAAATCTCTTCAGGCTGCATCAAAAGGCTTTTAAGAGAACTTTTTTTTGTAAAAAAAAAAGTTAGGGTGCCATTGACTGCTGTTATTCCCACCTTGTTACTTTGTTCATTTCTCAAACAAATATCTTGTACTTCTTGCTTTGGACCAAGAATAATACCTGTATGTATTCGCTGGTTGAGCGGGATAGGGCATCGTTACTTGTGGTGAAGGTTGAGGGGATGGTTGTTTGAATCCTGCCACTGGCGAAGTTGAACCAAGGGCATGGTTCATTAAATTCCACGCTACAAAGTAGTCCTCTGTAAGGGGCATCGTCCTAGCCTTCAGATGGGAGGAGTTTGTGACGTTAAACCATATCATCAGTGGTCCTGCAAAATGGACGAGAAAGATTCGCATTTTCAGAACCCAACAACTGCCTCACCGCCATTAGAAGGTAGCTAAAGTTATGGGTGCTAGAGGCAGAAATGTGAAAATGCCAAAAAGTAGGCTCAACTTTGGTTGATCACCACGCACATGCCCTTGTGCCCAGGTTCCTCAAATGTATGTACCTTGCAGTGTGCTGTGCATGGCTCTCTCCCTCTGGTGCAAGTTTGGGCCAAATCGGGGACATGATGATTTTTGGGGTCATTTTGATCACAAAGTCCAATTGGGCCACTATCTCACCCACAGGTTGAGGGCCACCAGGCCTCTTGTAGATTTCACTTGTACACCACTCAGGCCAAAGGTACAGGTACCAGAGGCAGAAATGTGAAAATGCAGAAAAAAAGGCACAAATTTGGCTGGTTGCTATGCACATGCCCTTGTGTCCAGGTTCCTCAAATGTATGTACCTTGCAGTGCACTGTGCATGATTCTTCCTCTGGTGCAAGTTTGGGCCAAATCGGTGACGTGGTGATTTTTGGCAAAATTAATGGATGCCCTTTGCCACATGTAACCTGGAATACTTAAACTTCTTCACTTCCAGCTGATCCAGGGCAGTAGACAAGATGCAGGGATGACCCATCATCCAGGAGGTGCCAAGATAAGAGGGTAGAGGGGAGTGGAGTATGTAGGGGATGGAATGGGTGGGAGTGGATTTTATGCCTTTGTTTTTTGGCTACCTCCCTTGTAAGGGGGAAAAAGTCTTTGGTATATGCATGAACTTCCAGCCTCTCACCCATTAAACTCACGCTCAACTCACAGCCGCCCTTACCCCTTGAACATCTCTTCACCTTATTTTTGCTCACATTTAATTATAGATTTCTCATTTTTATGTACCCTCCCAAACTCCGTCACTAACTTCTTTAATCTACTCTCCAACTCAGACACAAGTGCCATGTTCTCATCAAACAATGGTTGGGTCACTTCACACTTCCCTTCACAGTATGATTAATGATTTGGTTTAACATTGTGAAACCCCCTATCAGGAGGATGGGACCGTGCCCCTTACAGAGGATTTTGTAGTATAGAATTTAATCAACCACACCCAACTCGCTGACGGCAGGGTTGAAACTGCCTTCACCTCAACCCCCACCACAAGTAGCAACACTTACACACCTACAGTAAACCCTCAATATAATGGATCTCGGTATAAAGGACAAAAAATCTAACCGGACAAACCCTCACTATAATGGATGCAAGGGATCCTCGGTTATAATGGATCTTCGGATATAATGACACCCCTGTCCCCATATTGTCCGTTATAATGAGGGTTTACTGTAATTTCTAATACCGGACAAACTTTGGGATATAACTAATCTGTCCGGTATTTCCATCGGATATAACGGATCTTTGGATGTAACGAGAGACCCCTGTCCCCATATTGTCCATTATATCGAGGGTTTATTTTACTTGGCCAGTGAGCATCCTACTCCCACAGTATATAAAGAAAAATGATCAATAGCTTATGTTTTGAAAAGCAGGCATCTCCACTATAACAGTGGCACCACATATACATGGCTCCAGTGACCATTACAGAAGATATTAACTTATTTATAAAATGCTGTGTCTTGTGGCAGTGGACAAGGTGCAGGGATGACCCGTCATCCAAGAGGTGCCAAGATAAGAGGGAGGGAAGAGGGTAGAATGGAGTGGAGTATATAGGGGATGGAATGGGTGGGAGTGGATTCTATGCCCTTTTCTTTTTGGCTACCTCCCATGTAAGGGGGAAAAAAACCTTTGGTATATGTATGTATGTATAAGATGCACTTTCTACCAGAAATTAAAACAAAATGTGATGTAACTCTTATATCAGTATTTGTTTATTATTTCAGTATCAGAGTATGGGATGACAGAGTTGCTCCCAGTGAGGCATGCATGCTAACTGCAGCTAATGCACACAGCAGTGATATTAATGTTATCCACTGGAACCACAATGAACCATTCCTTGTATCAGGTGGAGATGATGGCAAGGTCTTCATATGGGATCTAAGACAGTTTCAGGTAAGAGAGAAAATTTCATTCTGTTATATGAATCTGACATGTTTTGGATAATTTTTCATCAACCTGTTCATCTTCATAGTTCTTTCTCACACCAGAAGGCATTTTCTCTTCAAGGGAGGTGGATGAGTCAAAGTGTAGACTTATCTTACACCAGTCCAAAGGCCATTTGATGCCCCTCCCATCTAAGCTACATGTGGATATAGGGTCATCTTTGTTCCCTGCCATACTGCTTGGGTCAGAGACAATGCAGCAAGGAGGTGGAATTCCTCCAAAATTTAGTAAAATTATCTTGTATTCTTGAACTCGTAGAGATAATATAGTGTATAGATAATGCTGTTATGCAAGGAAGGGAGGGGCGGGGGATGGGGGGGGGGGTTAGGCGGTGCTTATGTTTGAGTGATATTTTGATGCAGCCCAAAGGGATTTCTCCCTGTCTTCTCTTTTTCTGCATGAAGGGATGGAGTGGGGTTGTTTGCCGATGAAGTGAAGCGGCCTTGCTGTGGATGTGCTGTGTCTTGCTGCATTGCCTCTGTCCTAGGGCAGTGGGCAGGACACAGGGATGACCCATCATCCACAAGGAGCTAAGATGAGAGAGGGAGGAAAGGGTGGTGGATGGTAATAGAGTGGGTGGGAGTAGGTATATGTCTTTGATTTGGCTACCTCTCTTATAAGGGGGAAAAAGCTCTTGGTATGTAAATAGATAGATCTTGTACTAGCTACAGTGGGATGGGTGAGGTGGATGGATGTCTTGTCAGGCAACCTCCCTTGCAAAGGGGAAGAAGCCTTTTGGTATGTATTTACTAGTTGTATCTTACGGGAAAGGGGAGCTAAGCTTGTGGTGTCCTGTCTTAGTATCTCTCCATATCCAGTTTGCTCTTAAATTCTTGTGTTGTTTTAGCACACACTGTTTTTTCATCCAATGTATTCCATATATTTACCACTCTGTGGTTAAAGCTGTTCTTTTTTCAGGTCCCTTCTATAACTGTCCTTTTTAAGCTTCTTTCCATGTCCTCTTGTGTTCCTCCTATCCCAATTTAGCAAGTCTTCTCTGTCAAGGACTTCCATGTCCTTCATAATTGTATAGATGGTCAACAAGTCACCTCTTTCTCTCCTCTGTTCCAGAGTCGGCAACTTCAGTTTTAACAGTCTTTCTTCATATTTACCTAGTTGTATTATACAGGAAGGGAGCTATTCTCGTAGTGACCTGTCTTTGTATCTTTCAGCATCAAATTTGTTCTTAATTTCTTGAATAGTATTTGCACACACTGTTGCCTTATTTAATTTATTCCAGATATCCACCACTGTGTGGGAAGCTATTCTTTTTCAGATCTCTTCTATAATTATCCTTTTTTTTTTTTTTTTAAGTTTCTTTTCATGTCCTCTTGCTTTTCTCTTGTCCCACTATAGTAAATAATCTCTACCTAGGACTTCCATTCCTTTCTATATGCTAAGATAAGAGGGAGGGTGGAGGGGTGTGGAGTGTATTCAGGGATGGAATGGGTGGGAATGATTTTATGCCTTTTCCTTTTTGGCTACCTCCCTTGTAAGGGGGAAAAAGCTTTGGTATATGTATGTATGTATGTATAAATAGTCAGTAGATCTCCTCTTCCTCTTCTTTGTTCCAGAGTTGGTAGTTCCTATTTGGACAATACATACATACATATACCAAGGCCTTTTTCTCCTTTACCAGGGGGGTAGCCAAAAAGGACAAGGCACAAAAACACTCCCACCCATCCCACCCCCGAAAACACCCCACACCCCTCCACCCTCCCTCCCATCTTAGCACCTCCTAGATGACGGGTCATCCCTGCACCCTGTCCACTGCCCTGGGTCAGAAGCAGTGTTGCAGGACACAGCACATCCACAGCAAGGCCGCTTCATTAAATCGGCGACCCCCCCCCTCTCCGTCCCCCCATATAAAGGAGAGGACGGGGAGAAATCCCCACGGGCAGCGTCAAAAATTATTGCTCACAAAAACTACCTCACCCCCATTCCCCCGTCCAATCCACCTCATGCATCACAACATTTTCCATATACAACCATTCTTCATTCACCCCTGTCTTCTGTCCTCTCCCGTCCTTCCTCAACAGACATTCCCCTCTTCCCCAAAGCCCCCTTCACCCCATCCATCCATCTCATCCTAGGATGTCCCCTCATGTTCACTCCCTCCACATCTGCCTTCCATACCTCCTTTACTAATCTTTCTTCACTCATATTTGGACAATATGACCATGAATGTGTGAAGCAAGATCACTTTAACCCAGTCATACATGAGTTGCCCCACAGCTATGTGAAATCATCTAGCATTACCTAGAATAAAATCCATAAAGTGCTCCATTGGCACAAACTGGTGGATCAAGATAGTCTTAATGTATTCATACTTAGTGTTCCTCTTCAACCAAATGCAGTCATCTGCCATTAGCTAAAATAAAATTCCTAATGTGCAGCATCAGTAGAAATGGTTTTAACAAAATGGTTTTAACTCATTCATACCTACCATTCTCTCTCTGTCAGTCCCCCTCAGCCAAGTAAAATTGTCTGATGTTGGATAGAATTTTATTGAAATTTTATAGAAATTGTATTAGCTGGAATTACAATCCCAGAGATTCATTGCTCCAGAGACCTTCTTGCAGAAAATCAGCAGCCTCCAAGAATCGGGCAACAGCTTCCATTTGGGACCATAACTCACTTAGAGAAGATACTGTGTTGTCTGTGTCAGGCATAGTAGTATCAGGTGGTTTTTGTCTTCTGTGTGGTGGTTATACTTGGGGGAGTTTGAGTCTAGCCAGGCCTATTCTGTGTTGGTATTGTTTCAATGACAGATGTTGTCCAGAGCACTGACGTGCTAGTGTGGTTTTTGTTTGATGGTAGAGAGTTTTTTCTATGGGACATATATCTTCCTAGAGACTCAACATGTGCAAAAATGGGTCAGGTGAACATGTTACTAACTGTATTACCTTTTCAGCAAGGGAAACCAGTGGCAGCACTTGAATATCACAATGGTCCAGTGACAACAGTGGAATGGCATCCAGCAGATTCATCTGTGTTAGCAAGTGCTGATGACAACCAGATTTTACAGTGGGACCTTGCTGTTGAAAGAGATGCTGATAATGAAGATGGCAAGAATTCAGAAGAAGTAAGCCAGAGAAAGAATCATTAATATTTATCTAATTTTGTTTGATTTTCTTTTTCTCCTCCAGTTTTCTGCTCTGTATGTGTGAGTGAGTGTGATTCATCATGGTCATGGATTGACTGTTTGACTCTTGATTGACAGCTATTTCTCTCCCAGGTGGGAGCTTGAGGTATATAGACTGAGGTATATAGACTTGACTTGAGGTATATAGACTGATCAGTGGGAAATGCTATGACCTTACACTGTTCCTCACCTATTAATCCAAATGTTCCTCTCTTAATCCTCATAATTAACACCTTCCCAATTGCCTTTCCATCTACGCTCAACAAAGTAATCTCTCTAAAACGACAGCATTCATATTTGTCCCTTTTTCCTTTGTAAAGTGGAGCTATACATGCATTTCTCCAGTCCTCTGGCATACTCCTCACCTTTGAGCACATACTGAACAACCTCATCAGGCAATCCACTCTAACCATTCCTCTCTTTGTCAGACACTGCATGACACTGCCTGACTAGCTTTCATCATTGTCAATACTCTTTGTACTTCATCTTATTCCCTGTCATCTTATCACAATCGTTTTTCTAGCTCCCACTGGAGGAAGTGGATAGTTTTAGGAACTTGGGGTTGTATGTGGCAGGAAAGGGAGGAGTGGAAGTGGAGGTAGATTATAGATTGAGAGAAGACAGTAAGTGCCTTAGGGGATTGAAAAGTGTAATGAGAAATAGACATTTGGGAATGGATGCTAAGAGCAGATTGTATGAAGGGGTGATTGTACTGACAGCATTGTATGAGGTAGATATGGAACATAAGAGAAGAAGAGTTTAAATATGTTTGAGATGAAATGTCTGAGAAGTATATAGGTTACAAGGTTGGATAGAATGAGAAATGAGGTGAGAAGGAGAATTGGGGTGGAAAAGGAGATGAAGGAGTATTGGGATGTTCTGGATACATAGAATGAGTGAAGAAAATTTAATAAAAGAAGTGTGGAAGACAGGTGGATGGAGTGAACATGAGGGGGCGACTGATAAGATAAATGGATGGAGTGAAAGGGGCATTGAGCAAGAGGTGGATGTCTGTTGAGGAAGGAAGAGAGAAGGCAGAAGATAGAGTTGAGTGGAGAATAGCTGTGTATAGGTGATACTGTGATGCATGGAAGGCAATGGGTGGGGGATAAGGGTAGGGAGTGGTTATGTGTGAATGATATTTTGATGCAGCTTGAAGGCATTTTTCCCCATCTTCAATGTTTCTACATAAAAGGAAAGAGAGGGAGGGGTCATTGATTTAATGAAGTGGCCTTGTTGTGCATGTGCTGTGTCTTGCTGTATTGCTTCTGACCCAGGGCAGTGGGAGAGATGCAAGGATGATTCTTCATCTATGAGGAGCCAAGATGGGAGGGAAGGAGGGGTGGTGGATGGGAGTGAAACGAGTGGGAGTGGAATTATGCCTATTGACTTTGGCTACCTCCCCAGTAAGGGTGAAAAAGCCCTTGGCATGTGTATGTATGTATTATTCCTTGATGATTTGAGGCACAAATTATGCTAACATATATGAACTTGGATTGTTTTGACTGCAAGAACTTGCTGTCCATAGGGGTCCTAAGTATATGGCAAAACTACATTTTTAATTGTTTTTTGGCATTTCAGGGATTGCCTCATCAACTGTTGTTTGTGCACAAGGGACAGCAGGAAATCAAGGAGCTTCACTGGCATGCACAAATTCCAGGTCTTGTTATTTCAACTTCACATACAGGCTTCAACATCTTCAAAACCATTAGCACATGAAAATTGATGGAAATTATGATAAAATACAAATGCAACCATTTTGAATTTGATTTATACCTTAATTTCTTGAACAGAATGAAAATAATCAGGATTATACAGGGTGGTCTAAAAGTCATTGAGGGGTTTCAACTTTTAACAAGTGCCTTAGTTGAGGTACTTCATAAGTTGAGGTACAAGCTTTGGATATGATGAGAATTGGTAAGGTTTCTGGGTTGGATGGGTGTCATGTGGATTATCTGAAGAAGGTACACTAATACTGGACTGGCTAGTGAGCTTGATTAATGTGTGTCTAAGAAAGGGGAGAGTGCTGGAGAAATGCCTGTGTTGTTCCACTATAGAAAGTTTGTTGAGTGTTGTTGGGAAGGTATATGGGAGGGCTTTAGGACGATTAGGAGAGGAACATGGGAAGTGATTAACATGGAGAGGGTGAGCAGAATTGTAAGGAGGCTGGTTATCCTTTTAGAATTTAGGGAGGGGGTTCCTGTCAGTGGTTAATTTGGGTGAATCCTGATTATTTTTTATTGCTGAAGGGTCAGGTAGTATTCAAAATGGCCTAAAGGAGAGGAAAAAATATGTATTCTTTATTCAACTTCCTCAACTTATTACAATGTGTCAACTATTGTACTGTTTAATATTCATGTGAAAGTTAATCTCTTATCTCAGCTTAGAATAGAGATTTTATCATGCTTTAGAGGAGAGGGTGGGGGGAAATTCAGACGAGATTTTGGTGAAAGGTAAGTTGAGATTGGAGGATAGGTGGAGAAAGGAAAAGAGCAGAAGGTAGAGAGGTGCTTTGACCAAATGGTTTAAATGAGAAGGAAAAGGTGAGACAAATGTGGGAGGTGATGAAGGATAGAGTAGGAGTGGAAGAGGAATGAGGGTGTTTCAAGGAGGAAGTGACAAGGTGAGCAAAGATTGTATGTGGAACAAGGAGGATGGGAGAGAATAGAAGGAAGGGTAGTGAGTGGTGGGATGATGATGTGAAGAAGGTAGTAGAAGAGAAAAGGTGAGCATTGAGGAATTGGTTGCAAAGTAAAGAAAAAAGAAGAGCAAAACAAAAGGAGAGCAGATGTGAAAAGGGGGGAGTATGATTTTTTACATACATACATATACCAAGGCTTTTTCCCCCTTACAAGGGAGGTAGCCAAAAAGGAAAAGGCATAAAATCACTCCCACCCATTCCATCCCTGAAAACACTCCACACCCCTCCACCCTCCCTCTTATCTTAGCACCTCCTGGATGACGGGTCATCCCTGCACCTTGTCCACTGCCCTGGGTCAGAAGCAGTGTCGCAAGACACAGCACATCCACAGCAAAGCCGCTTCATATATTCGGCAACCCCCCATGCATAAAAGGAGAAGATGGGGAGAAATCCCTTCAGGCTGTCAAATTTTGCTCACACATACTACCTCACCCCCCATCCCCCCGCCCATTCCACATCATCATCCATATACAACCATTATCCATTCACCCGTCTTCTGTCCTCTACCGTCCTTCCTCAACAGACATTCCCCTCTTCCCAAAAGCCCCCTTCACCTCATCCTAGGACGTCCCCTCATGTTCACTCCCTCCACATCTGCCTTCCATACCTCTTTTACTAGTCTTTCTTCACTCATTCTTTCCATGTGTCCAAACCATCCTAATACTCTTTCATCAACCCTATCTCCCAACTCCCTTTCCACCCCCGTTCTCCTCCACACCTCCTCATTTCTTACTCTATCTAGCCTAGTAACCCCCATCATACTTCTCAGACACCTCATCTCAAACACATTCAAACTCCTCCTCTCTTATATTCCATGTTTCTGCCCCATACAGTGCTGTTGGCACAATCACTCCTTCATACAGTCTCCTCTTAGCATCCATTCCCAAATGTCTCTTCCTCATTACACTCTTTAATCCACCAAGGCATTTACTTGCTTCTCTCAATCTACATTCTACCTCCACCTTTTCCTGCCACATTTGCACCCAAGTATCTAAAACTATCCACTTCTTCCAGTCGCTCTCCCTTAATGCTCACTTCCAGTCTACTGACACTTTCACCCCTTGTACATCTCATCACCTTAGTTTTACCCACATTTATCTTTAGCTTTCTTCTATCACATACTCTCCCAAACTCTGTCACCAACTTTCTCAATCCTGCCACAAGTGCAGTGTCGTCCACAAACAACAGCTGGCTCACCTCCCACTTTTCTCCATTTTCTTTAACCATCTCCAATCCCTGACCCACTACCCTTGCATTTACCTCTCACACTACCCCATCCATGTATAAGTTGAACAGCCAGGGCGACATAACACATCCTTGACAATTTTTTAATCATAATAAAGAAAATAGAAAAAAAGAGCAAAACAAAAGATAAAGGAGAATGGATGTGAAAAGGGGGGAGTATGATTTTTTTTTTAAGTAACAAGATGTTTTGGAAGGAAATTAAGAGAGGAAGGAGAGGTGAGTCAAGTAGAGAAGAAAAGGTAAAAGGCCAGATGTAAGGAAGCAGAAAGGGGAAGATGGGCAGAGTGTTTTAGAGAGTTGTTCAATGTGGAAGAGGATAGGAAGGTGTGGGAGGTGCTAAAAAAATGACAGTGATGGGAGAGAAATAAGAAAAGATGAGGTGTAAGTAACTTGCGACACTGCTTCTGACCCAGGGCAGTGGACAAGGTGCAGGGATGTGCTAAGATGAGAGAGAGGGTGGAGGGGTGTGGAGTGTATCCAGGGATGGAATGGGTGGGAATGATTTTATGCCTTTTCTTTTTTGGCTACCTCCCTTGTAAGGGGGAAAAAGCCTAGGTATATGTATGTAACTGAAAATAATGAGAATAGGTACGGCACCTGGGTTAGATGGGTGTATGCATTGTCTGAAGAAGGGATGTACAGCAATATTGGACTGGCTAATGAAGTTGTTTAATATGTGTCTAAGAGAGGGTAGCGTGCTGGAGTGCCTGTATAGTTATGCTTTACAAGAAAAAAAGGGGACTAATGTGATAGCTCCAGAGGGATCAGTTTGTTGAGTGTAATTGGGAAGGCTTATGAGAGGGTTTTAATTGAGAGGAACAAGGAGTAATTGGTAAGGAACGGTGTGGGATTAGTAAAGGGGTTGTGTAGATCAGATTTTTGTGGTAAGGAGACATGTGAGAAAAGCTTTACCAAAAGGCAAGGATGTTTTTGGACCTTTAAGGATCTGGAAAAGTCCGACAGGGTAGACAGGAAGACATTGGGAAATATTGCAGAAATATGGGATATGGGGAAAGCTGTGAAGGGCAGTCAAAATTTTTTACTAGAGTAGTAGAGCCTGTATTAGAATTGGAAATGGAGGGAGTGAGTGGTTTGAGGTAAAGGTGGGACTGCATCAAAGATGCATCATGTCACCATGGCTGTGCAGTGTGTACACAGATAGGGTAGTGCGGGAGGTAAAAGTGAGGGTAATGGGCAGGGGACTGGAGATAGTTAAAGAAAATGGAGAAAAGTGGGAGGTGAGCCAGTTGTTGTTTGCTGACAACATTGCACTGTGACAGGGTCAGAGGGGGGAATCAAAGGAGTAATGGAGTTTGGGAAGGTATGCGATAGGAGAAAGTTGAAGGTAAATGTGGGTAAAAGTAAGGTGATGAAATGAACAAGGGGAGAGGACGGCAGTTAGAAGTGAGTCTTGAAGGAGAGAGGCTGGAGTAAAGGGATAGCTTTAGGTATTTGGGATTACATGTGGCAGGAAAGGGAGTGGAGGTGGAGGTAAGTTGAAGATTGAGAGAAACAAGTAAATGCCTTGAGGGATTAAAAAAAAAGTCAGAATTAGGCATTTGGGAATGGATGCAAAGAGGAGATTGTATGAAGGGGTGATTGTGCTGTTGGTTTGTATTGGGTAGAGACTTGGAATTTAGAGAGGCAGAGAAGAAAAGTTTGAGATGAAATGTCTGAGAAGTATGGTAGAGTGAAAAACGAGGTGAGGAGAGTGGGAGTGGAAAAGATGAATGTTAGGCTGATAAAAGTATAGGGATGGTTTGGACACACACAGAATGACTGAAGAAAGATTAGTAAAAAAAATTGTAGAAGGCAGTGGTGGAGGGAGGGAACATGATGGGGTGAACAGGGATGAGGTGGATGGATGGGGTGAAGGGTGTGTTGAGCAAGAGGAGAATGTCTGTTGAGCAAGGACAGGGGATAGGAATGAATGGAGAGTTGGCTGTGTATAGATAATACTGTTACGTAAGGAAGGGATGGGATGAGGCGTGGGTAGAAGGTGCTAATGTGAGTATGATGTCTTGATGCAGCTCAAAGGGATTTCTCCCTGTCTTCTCTTTTTCTACATGAGGAGAAAGAGATGGTAAGGTCGGTGATTAAGTGAAGCAGCCTTGCTGTGGATGTACTGTGTCTTGCTACATTGCTTCTGACCCAAGGCAGTGGGTGGGATACAGGGATGACCCGTCATCCGTGAGGAGCTAAGATGAGAGGAAATTGTGGGAGTAGATACGTGCCTTTGACTTGGCAACCTCCTTTACAAAGGGGAAAAAACTCTTGGTATATAGTTAAACCACCAATTTTTAATATATATATTTTTGAGGTAGGAATTGATGTAACAAGTTCTGTAGGATACACGAAATCCAATTCTTATTATTTCAAGTTATATGTGGTGTGTAATGTGCAGATTTGCGTTATCTGAAAACTAAACTTACTAAATTATGGAACAAACTCGAAAAGATATTGCTCCAACATTAACTAAATAGGTTCTGGCGAGGTCTTCTCGTATTAAGAGTTCATTTTCATTTTTCCAATTTGCTGTACTAACCAAAGTCTGTCTATTTCGGTTGAAAGTGACGCCCACTTCGCTTACACGCTTCGCCTCCCAACACGACACAGACATCTTACACTTAGATTTTAGTACAACTTACACATTAGGAAAAACAGTCCTAGTATGCATGACAAATCAGTTCTAAATAATTACATATCAGTACAGTTTTCTGAACACTTAAGTTAATTTTGACAATCACGACTCCACAAAATAACGTTTTTCCCTTCAAATGTCTTCCATAAATGTAAATTAAAAAAAAAAACTAATGTTTCCAGACATGCACTGCAACAAATGTGATAATGTGTACTAAATGTTCTATTTCACAATGAAGTATACATGTACATCTAGTGATGGATGTATTCTTCTGAAGTCTTTTTCATGGGCTTCAAGATTGGTAATGTATTTCCATACATTTAGTTCTACCTAATTCCTAAATTTTCTATTAAAGAATGAATAGGAAAACTAAGTATTCTATAAGGAAATAAAAATATCACAAGTAACTATTACATCTTCACACAGAGCTAAGTCTCGTCCTAAGATGTATTCATAATTTACGATTTGCTAGACTAGACAAACGTTGGGCGACAGTACACTTTACAGGAAGACTAGATGGCCCGACGAATCAAAGAAAACGGAAATTACAGTCCCGAGGATTCAAAGAAAACTAATTAAAAAAAAAAAAAAAAAAAAAAAAGCTCTCTGAATTCCTCTTAATTTTACAATGAATCTTATGAGATCCCTAAAAAAATTATGATTCCGTCTTCGTAGGTGCATCCATCGATGGTGTATTATTATCTACATTTCCTTGGACAGGTTCGAGTGGAATTGATTCATAAGTTTTCTTTTTCTTGTTGTCTTCTTCAGGGGTTTTGTCGGCACAGATTCGAAACGTGTTGGTCGTGGTGGAACACAAGTATCGTAGTGAACCTTTCACGAAACGCTTCTGAAAATACGACAGAAACATCATAGTAATATAAGAACAGCAATAAAAATAACAATACTACTACTAATAAGAACAAAAACAACAGCAACAACAACAATAATAACAGTTTTCACTGATTGAAAAAAAAATATATATATATATATAGATACATCTTCAGCTTAAATAATTTTGTAATATATAGAATCATTTCTTACGGCAATGGTTGAGTATTCCATTAATTAAGTCCATTATTTTTTGAGGTGGTGAGATAAGGGTGTTAAATGGATTGTGTATGATTTTATTCAACTACTCCCTTGTAAGGAAGAGAGCCATTGGTGTGTATGTGTGTGTGTGTGTGTACTTTTTTCATCGGGGCATGTATATGAGAAGTTCCAAAACATTCCTTTTGTATACATCTTGCATAGCAAGATGGTAGCGTCCTAGCCATGTGGTAAAACTCGCACAGCCTAGGGTTCGAGTTTCTGTGAAATTATGATATCTGGTACACCAATCTCTTCGCAAGCAGAATGGCAGGAAGTGTAGCCGGCGGTACGAAATAAATTCACTGAGATCAGTTCTTTAACTCACCACCCCATTCCCGCTCAGTGGGAAGTGAAAAACCTCTGGTAGGGCAAATTCTTGCCAGTTGGGGCAAGCCGCTGTTTTCTTTCCGATGTCAAGTCGCCTCCCCTTCTGGACGGGGCTGTCGGGGACCAACGCAGCAAACTCGCGGCGGGTCCCGGGATGCGAACTCATGACATCCTGCTCACGAGTTCAAGACGTTATCCACTGTGTTAGCGCGCGGCTAATGTAGTTTTTTAACCTGGGTAATTTATAATATCTCCGCTGCGAGTTGGAATACAGTAGAACCTCAGTTCTCGACCACAGTCCATTCTAGAGGGCTGTTCCTGAACCGATTTGGTCGAGGATGATACAAGATCACTGATCTGCCGGATGTACAACTTTATCAGTGAGACATTTTTTCCAAAAACTTTGACTTTTGCCCATCGACTCTCTCCGGGTTGGTCCACAACAGATTTCTTGGTCGACTACTAGAGCAAAACGTTCCCAAAATTTTTGGTCGAGAACCGAGGTGTTCGATTTGTGAGACGTTCGAGAACCAAGGTGTTCGACTTGTGAGACATTCGAGAACCGAGGTGTTCGACTTGCGAGACCTTCGAGAACCAAGATGTTCGACTTGTGAGACGTTCGAGAACCAAGTTTCTACTGTAAATCTTGCTAGCACCCGCTTTACGTGAAACCGAAAGTGAACATCTCGTGAACACGACACGGTATATACTGGGCTATATGACATCTTCGCTACCAACGCAGTTCTACGACGATAAACAGCACATGCAAGCGGGTACCCACTCGGAGAGCGCGAAGGAACGCCTTACCTTGTCGACAGTGATTTTGGTTTCTTTGACGTACGTTGACATGACGTCCATTTGAATGTTGGTCGACGTCTGGGCTTCCTGTTTTGGGTCCGTGTACACGGTCAGGCTGATCTTCTCCGTCGGGACTCCTGTCGCCGTCGCGTCCACGGCCCCGTTTCGACAACACATCAGTCGCTGCCAAGCTGATCGAAACTGAAGGAAAAAACGATAAATTCTTAGAATACAAATAAAATCTTGTAGGATAATCGCTGCCAAGCTGTTCGAAACTGAAGAAAAAAACAAAAAAAAAAAACCGATCAATTCTTAGAATATAAATAAAATCTTGTAGGATAATCGCTGCCAAGCTGATCGAAACTGAAAGAAAAAAACGATAAATTCTTAGAATATAAATAAAATCATGTAGGACAATCGCTGCCAAGCTGGACGAAACTGAAGGAAAAAAACGATCAATTCTTAGAATATAAATAAAATCTTGTAGGATAATCGTTGCCAAGCTGATCAAAACTGGAGGGAAAAACGATAAATACTTATAATATCAAACCAGATCTTGTAGGATAATCGCTGGTCAAGCTGATCGAAACTGAAGGAAAAAACGATCAATTCTTAGAATATCAAATCAATTCTTTGGGATACTCGCTGGCAAAGCTGGTGTAAACTGAAGGGAGAATGATAAATACTTAGAATAAAATATTGTAAGATATTCGCTGGCCAAGCTGGTGGAAACTGAAGGGAGAATGATACTTAGAATATGAATAAAATCTTGTAAGATACTCGCTGGCCAAGCTGGTGGAAACTGAAGGGAGAATGATAAATACTTAGAATATAAATAAAATCTTGTAAGATACTCGCTGGCCAAGCTGGTGGAAACTGAAGGGAAAATTATACTTAGAATATTAAATCAAATCTTGCCGGATACTCGCTGGCCGAGCGTCGCTGCCAAGCTGGTGGAAACTGAAGGAAAAAAGATAATTGCTTAGATTATACGACCAACTCTTGCAGGATACTCGCTGGCCGATCGGGTTAGAGCGTCGCCACTTGCGGCGGAGGTCAAAGTGACAGCGGTTCGGAACTTGCCGCCAGCGAGTTGGACCAAGGGTCTGTTTCATTAAATCCCACGCTACAAAGTCCTTTATAAGGGACACCGTCCTTGCCTCCTGATAGGGAGGTTTGCGACAGTAAACCAGTCGATTGGAGTGTTACAATTAAAGGCAATTTCAAAGTTTCATGTTCCCCTTCCCTCGTCTCCTCATATTAGGTAAGCCATGATTCATCTTTTATACACGGCTCGATGGTACAGTGGTACCTCTCTCGACCGCTAATTCAGCGATCCGAGTTCGAGCCCCGCCCCGCCCAGCGCTGAAAAATAAAAATCAGCATTGCTATACTGCGAGCCGGCACTCCAACTCTGTGTGTGTGTGTGTGCGCGCGCTCGTAAGGTCACAACATTACCCATAAATCTGACCATTTATGATCTTTGAGCTCTCAACCGTGAAGGTAATAGCTGTTGATCACGAGTCCAACACGTGATCCACGACCGCCGTGGTGAATCACTGTCCAATCTGTTCCTTTGATCAATAAATCAAATCGCTTGCTTATTAATTATAATGAAAATAAATTTTACTTGAAATATACCCAAATTCATTGTTATATAATTCATGTGCACTAAATTGACCACGTCTATATGGTGCTTAAAGAATAAAGTTAAGCATCGAGTAAAAATATTCTTTAATTATGTTGCGACAAAACTATTGTATCTAAAATTATTAGGTTGATAAAAATATATATAATAACCACATCTGTTCTTACCTGGGTGTTGAGTCCTACATATATAATAGGATTGTAGATACATGAAGATTTAGCAAATATAGCGGGCGCTGCCGCTGCCTCTGGAGTGACCAAATGAGGTTGTCCGAATGCGATCAAAAGAGCGAGGACAGAGTATGGCGTCCAAGCCAGCAAGAACGTAATGCCCATAACAACCACCATGACAGCAACACGCCTCTCTGCATGAGCAACGCCCGTGCTCACGCCGCTCCTGTTCGCCTGGATAAAGAAAATGAAGAAGAACAAAACTAAATGTGTGAGAAACTGATTCTCACTGCTTAGGGAACACTAGCATAGCATGGGTGGTCCCTGAGTAGCCCCTTCTCGAGTAGAGCAAACCAAAACAAATTAATTTTTGCGAGGTAAGTTTTTTTTTTCCTAAAAGGCCCTGTTGATAGCCCTCTGACGACATCAGCGTCCCCTTACTGCAATATTATTGGTCAAATGTGTTTTAATATTGATTTCAGGGCCAATCATATTATCCCTAGAGGGAGGGGCTTAGCAGTACCGTGGTGTACTAAGTTGAATAGAGTAGGAACACAGTGTCCGGAGATAGCTGCCCTAAGGCAAGTAGTAACAGTGAACTCCCACAACATTATACACACACTCTACCACATTTAATAGATTAAATAGACAAAGAAACGGATACAAATGGTTTGTGCTCTTCCCCTAGTATTACCCTAAGTTCACTATCTCCCAAGGAATATAAGTGTAACAAATACACGTAACCGAAGTCTTGGTTAGAATGTTTGGACTGGGCGGAGTCTAGCGCGTGACGTCATGTCGCTTCTGTCCTGTCAGGGTTTTGAACCGTCCGATATTTGGGAGACAAGAAATATGAAGGAAACAGGAAAGAACTGGTTTACCAATCGACTAGTTAACGAATGAAATAGATCTAGTGACCATGTAGTGAACGCTGAAACTATTGGTTCTGTGGTGACGCGCCGCTGGTCAGCCAATCAGGAACTTGGAAAGCTCCCCACGTTCCCGCCAGCCTCCTTTAAAAGGTCGGCGTTTCGCCGAGATGAGCAGATCTCTGATTCCAAACCCAGTCTGGGGATAAACAGACAACGCTCGCCCCACCTGTGGCTCATCAGGTTCGCGCTCGCCAGCGGTGGCGGCGAGGAGTTATCTCCTTGCCGCTCCCGTTCTGGTCACTGATCTCTTCGTTGACGTCGGCAGGCGGGTGTACACCGCCCGTCTGCCCCCCCTCGCTCCGCCCCTTGATCAGCTCTAAAAGGACTTCAAACCCAGTCTGGGGATAAACAGACAACGCTCGCCCCACCTATGGCTTATCAGGTTCGCCCTCGCCAGCGGTGGCGGCGGGGAGTTATCTCCTTGCCGCTCCCGTTCTGGTCACTGATCTCTCGTTGACGTCGGCAGGCGGGTGTACACCGCCCGTCTGCCCCCCTCGCTCCGCCCCTTGATCAGCTCTAAAAGGACTTCAAACCCAAAACCTGGGGATAATCAGGGTACGCTCGCCCCACCTGTGGCTTATCAGGTTCGCCCTCTACACGCGGAAAGTGAAATCAACTCACTTCTCGTAAGATACACACATACACCTCTCACGAACAGAGCCACAAATCACGCACAAACATATACACTTACTTTTTCTTCGACTAAAATTCGCTTCCTTTCTAACTTTCTCTTCTACTACATCTTCTCATTTCAGTTTACCTCCCACTAAAGATTTTTCCGTTTTTCCACCTTTCTCTACTACTACGCCTCCTACCATTTTCTAAACTTTAGTTGGTGATCCTAACCCCGTTGGTAATCCTAACCTCCGGCGTCAGGCGCTTCCCTCCAAGCTCCTGGTCCAGTCCTCCTAAGCCATGACAACAATCTAGCCCCTAATCGCTCGCAATTCGCCCGGTGGCAATAGCCCTCTTTTATACACTACTATCTTTTCATTTTCTAACAGACATTCTTCCCCTCCCACAAAACCCGATCCCGCGCAAGCGAGGTGGTCTTTTCTTGGAATCCAGAATCCAGAATCCAGATCTCTGACAGAATCAACTCAGCGCTCCTAGAGGTCGGACGTCTCTCCACTCCAGCTCTCTCAACAAACGCCCAGGAATCTTCGCCGGCCGGTGATGGCGAGGAGATATATCTCCTTTGCTGCTGCCGGTCTGGCACAGGCCGACCTCTTCGTTGACGTCGGCAGGCGGGTTTACACCAAGACATATACACACATTTCCCAAGTCACGTAATTCTCTGTTTTCAGAGTAGTGCTTTGAAGAAAAGAGGCACACGCACACTTGCTCGCTGGCTTAGCAGAGGCCCAACCCAACTCTCACTCAGAACCCTCATCTGCTCGCGGGCTGGTCGACGGAGAGGAATTAGGACACCTCTTTGTCCAACCGGCCCGCAACCTAACGCTGGCCTCTTTGCTGAAGCTGGCGAGCGAGTTTACACTTCTGACATTTACACACATTTCCCAATCACGTAATTCTCTGCTTTCAGAGTTGTGATTGGAAGGAGAGAGATAATACAACACCCGCCCGCCTGCCCCCCCCCCCTTCGCACCGCCACTGAAACAACTCTACAGGATCTCAAACCCAACCTAGGGAAAAGCAGGCTACTCAGGCCCCACCTGTGGCTTATCAGGAACGCGCTCTACACGCTCGCCGATGGTGGCGAGGAGATATATCTCATCTCCTTTGCTGCTGCCGGTTCTACTGGCCGACTTCTTCGTTGACGTCGGCAGGCGGGTTTACACCAAAACAAATACAAATTTTTCCCAAGTCACGTAATTCTCTGTTTTCAGAGAAGTGCTTGGGAGAAAAGAGGCACACGCACACTTGCTCGCTGGCTTAGCAGAGGCCCAACCCAACTCTCACTCAGAACCCTCATCTGCTCGCAGGCTGGTCGACGGAGAGGAAATGGGACGCCTCTCTGTCCAACCGGCCAGCAACCTAACGCTGGCCTCTTCGATGACGCTGGCGAGCGAGTTTACACTTCTGACATTACACACAATTTCCAATCACGTAATTCTCTGCTTTCAGAGTTGTGATTGGAAGGAGAGAGATAATACAACACCAGCCCGCCTGTCCCTCCCCTCGCACCGCCACTGAATCAACTCTACAGGATCTCAAACTCAACCTGGGGAAAAGCAGGCTACTCAGGCTCCACCTGTGGCTTATCAGGAACGCGCTCTACACACGGGAAGTGAACTCTACTCACTTCCCGTAAGATACACACACACACCTCTCACGAACATAGGCACGACACACGCACAAACATCTACACTTATTTTTTCTTCGACTAACATCCGCTTTCTTTCTAACTTTCTCTTATACTACATCTTCTCATTTCAGTTTACCTCCCACTAAAGATTTTTCCGTTTTTCCACCTTTCTCTATTACTACGCCTCCTACCATTTTCTAAACTTTCGTTGGTGATCCTAATCCCGGCGTCGGCGCCGCCGTCCAAGCTCCCAGTCCATTTCTCCCGGGCCACGACCACCAGCAGCCCCTAATCGCTCGCTAATTCGCCCGGTGGCAATAGCCCTCTTTTATACACTACTATCATTTCATTTTCTTACAGACATTCTTCCCCTCCCACAAAAACCGATCCCGCGCAAGCGGGTGGTCGTTCCTAGGAATTCAGAAATTCAGAATTCAGATCTCTCCCGACTTCTCTACCGAGTTCTCTACCGACTTCTCTCCCGGGCTCAACTCCAAGCAGCAGTTCTATCTAGCAAGAGGCCTTGGGACCAGTTCTCCCCAGCAAGCTGCCTCGGGACCAGTTCTCTCCAGCAAGCTTCCTCGGGACCAGTTCTCCCCAACAAGCTGCCTCGGGACCACTTCTCTCCAGCAAGCCGCCTCGGGACCAGTCCTCTCCAGCAAGCTGCCTCGGGACCAGTTCGCTCCAGCAAGTCGTCTCATTCCCTCCTGTGGCTCTTCGCCCACAGCCACGACGCTATGAGGCCCTCACTCCGGACCTTCTCCCAACAAGACTACGTCCGTTCCCTCCGAGCATATTAACCATTAAACCTTAGTTTTAGTGTTATTGTGAGTCTCATTTTCCCCGGCTTGTCCATACCGAATCAAACCCACTGCAGTTCTTTTAAGAGATGAGATAACTTAATGGATGGGGATGACAGGTGACAAGAGACATGGAACTGCCTAATGTAGGCCTTATGGTCTCTTGCAGTCTCCTCCATTCTTATGATATGTCGATACTTGCAAATGATGTGTACAGACTTTGTAGAATGTGCAGGAAGAGAAGAAGAAAATAGGGCAACGTAGATGCAATACTCCCAGGGCTTACTCCCCCTCTCTCTCTTTCTCTCTCGTTGAAGATGAAGGGAAGAAATGGGGTAAGCAGAAGGGAAAAACCCAGAAAAGGAAAACAAAAGGAGAGAGGCGCGGACGAGTGCCGTAATATAGACTATAAAAATAAATAAATAAATAATACCCCGGATTAGGTAGTCCAGCATCAACACTCATGTAATTATGACCAGTATAATGCCTCACAGCTGCAGGGATAAAATTGATCATTTATTTCGTTCATTATCCCAAAATGAATAAACATGAAAAAAATCACTGCAGTTTAGTCGACTTGACGTCACAACGTCGCCAATTTTGGAAAAACGTTATTTTTCCAGATGATCCTTTTCGACGTTTCAAGGATTTGAGTGTGCCATTTTCCTTTTATTATCTGATTTATAAATGTCGCCAAGTTTGACACAACCCGGCAAGATTTCTCCCCTCCTCTCTAATTTCCGCATGAGGGGGGACGAAGAAGAGGGGGAGGGGTTGCCGATGAATTGAAGCGCCCTTGCTGTTGATGTGCTGTGCCTTGCTGCATTGTTTCTGACCCAGGGCAGTGGGCGGGATACAGGGATGATCCGTCATCCATGAGGAGCTAAGATGAGAGAGGGGGGAGGGTGGTGGGTGGATGGGAGTGGAATGGGTGGGAGTGGGCGCGTGTCTTTGATTTGGCTACCTCCCTTACAAGGGGGAAACAAGCCCTTGCTATATAGATAGACATACGTTACCAATTGTTTGCTCGCTGGCCGAACGGGTTAGAGCGTCGCTACTTGCGGCTGAGGTCGAAATGATAGCGGTTCGAACCCTGCCACCGGTGAGTTGAACAAAGGGCATGGTTCATTAAGTTCCACGCTACAAATTCCTCTGTAAGGGGTACCGTCCTAGCCTCCTGATGTCGCTCAAATGGAAAACGGATAGTGGGGCCTCTGCTCTACAAGAGTCCGAAATTGATATTTTATTTCCGTGTGGTATGCCAGTCTTGATATGGTTTAACGTCACAAACTCCTCCCATCGGAAGGCTAGGACTTTGTAGCGTGGAATCTAATGAACTTAGCACTTGGTTCAAATTTGCCGGTGGCAGGATTCGAACCGCCATCCCCCTCGACCTTCGCCGTAAGTAACGACGCCCTAACCCGCTCAGTCAGTGAGCTTCCCAATATTAGTCTTAGCAAAAAAAAAAAAGAAAAAAAAAAAAAAAAAAAAAAAAAAAAAATAATAATAATAATAATAATAATAATAATAATAATAATAATAATAAGAAAAAAATAGATAAAATAATAATAATAATAATAAAATAAATAAATACATTATTATTATTGCTTTCCTGACCTGTTTTTTTTTTGGGGGGGGGGGGGGGGGGTTCAGTCCTTCCGTGCGGGGCATAATCAGATCAAATCGGTCAAATGGGCTTCAAACCCGACCCTGGGGGGCAAACTGTATCTAAACAGCATCGAGGAAATACCATGGAAAAAAAAGACATCAAAACAACCTGACGGAAGTCAAGTATTTTTATAAACCAACACTCATAACAATGATGGTCTAAAAGAGATCTATATCTATCTATATATCGAAAGCTTTTTCCCCCTTATAAGGTAGGTAGCCAAATCAGAGGCACGTATCTATTCCCACCCATTCCACTCCCCTCCACCTCTCCCATCTCAGCTCCTCGTGGATGACGGGTCATCCCTGCATCACGCCCACTGCCCTGGGTCAGAAACAATGCAGCAAGACACAGCACATCCACAGCAAGGCAGCTTCATTTCATCGGCAGCCACACCCCTCTTCAGCCCTCTCATGTGGAAAATAGAGAAGACGGGGAGAAATCCCTTCAGGCTGCGTCAAAATAGCATCTACACACACTCCTACCTTACTCCCACCCTCATCCCTCTCCCACTCCCTTGTATCAAAGTATCATCTATAAATAATAACGATGGCTGATGAATATTGTGGCAATTGACAGTAAAGCAGACAATTAATGTTTTTAACAGAAGTAATGTCGTAGCACATTGGTAAAATTATACTAATGACCCACTTTCGTAGAAGAACAGGCGAAAGTAAAAAGATCCGTATATTTCGATCACTATCTGTGATCCACCTATGTCCACGTAGCGCCGGACACGTGACATGAGTCCCCGCCCCTATTTATTAACCTCACTACTTTTGTAAATACATATACTGTACATGCTTCTCTCCACTCTGTAACACATCTGCTGAAGAGGATCACAGATAGTGATCGAAATATACGTATCTCTTTACTTTCGTTTATTCTTCCCCGAAAGTGGGTCATTAGTATAATGTTTTTAAATTGGATACATCGAGAGACATGTCAGGTTTGATTGCAACGGTAGCGACATTCGACTACAGCAACATCATCTGATAAATATTACATAATCAACGAAGAGAGGGGGCACGGGAATACACACAGGGAAAGAGGAAGTATGTGTATCGATACAGTAAAAAAAAAAAAAAAAAAAAAAAAGGGGGGGGGCGTGGTGAAGCCTTTCGTATCCGGAAATGCTCCTCCCCCCCCCCCCCCCGCCGTCCCCCAAACAGGAAGTGTTTGAGACAGACCGGTCATTGATGAAGATTGACAGGCCGGAGAGGGAAGCTCGTTTCTCTTTAAATATTACGATTTTCTCTCTTTCTCTTTTTTTTTTCTTCTAAATTCTACTCGAAAAATATGCACTCCCCACAATCTCTCATAAGCATATCAGGTGAATTTAACGACTCTAATTTGTAGTCTGTAAACTCGGGCATATAAAATTTCTTGTCAAGATTTGATTTCTATCTGGTTTCTAGTTCCAAGTTAGATCCTAACATTCCCAATAACTAGTTATAAATAATGTTAAACGTCGCGGAATCCACCTATCAGGAGGCAAACACGGTGCCCCTTACAGAGGATTTTGTACCGTGTAATTGAATGAACCATGCCCTTGGTCCAACTCGCTGGCGGCAGGATTCGAACTACCGTCACCTCGACCTCAGCCGTAAGTAGCGACGCTCTAACCCGCTCGGCCAGCGAATATCCAAAAAGTAAATTAATAAACTGCATATCTCTAACTTCTCTGTGAAGAAGTAGTCTAGTTAACCGAGTTTCTAGTAATGCTTCTTATCTGGATTCTATACTAACACTAGCACTAGACATTACTTGTCTAGGAGAAATGAATGTCTCTGATCAGGCCAACAAATCTTTATGTAGGATTTTTTTTCTTACAAATATTTCGTAAAGGGGTTGGGTTAAGATTCCACCTTCCTCCCTTTTTTCATTCCAGGTACATGACTAAAAAGATAGTTACACAAGGACATAAGATTGGAGGAGGCTGCAAGGGACCATAAGGCCCACACTAGGGAGTTCCATGTCCTTATCCATGAAATCTCACCTTCTCTTAAAACAGTTGTTTCAGTGATCACTACATGGTTACCAAGTTTATTCCATTCATTAACTACTCTGTTGGTAAGCCAGTTCTTGCCTATTTCTTTCTTAAACCTAAATTTGTCCAATAATCCATTACTACGAATCCTACCCTGCTGTCTCAATATGACGACTTTGCTTGCATCGTCCTTGTTAAAGTCCTTGACCCATTTTAATATATCTGTTACTACTATTAGACTTGTGGCTCCCAATTATTTGTGGTTATTACCCACGAAGGGAATCGGTGATTACATTATGTAGACCGCAACACCCAGTCCTCGCCACTCAGTATTACGTCAACCTGTGTTTACTAAGCACTTGGTCAAGTGATGTTTCGGGTAGGGCCGTCGAGAGCCATTGCAGGCCCCACTTCAAGCGGTCAAACATGACATAAAGCTACACTAAACAGGATTGACACCAATGACATAGTGTAAGAATAAGACACTGATGCTTTGATGACTATGATTAAAAAAAAAAAAAAAAAAAAATATGTGTTTTTTAATTGATGACTAATCCACGTAGGCAATTTTATGAAGAAGAAAAAACTTTAGCAGCTCTGTCTATATGAAACCCTGGTTGCGTCCTTAAACTTCTTCGGGGTCCCTAGACCCTCCCCTCCCGTCGAGTCTGGCTTCAGACAGTGAGGCTACCTCGATACTGAAATATCTCGTCCGAATGTAAATGTCTGAGTGAGTTATGAGCCTCATAACACGAATCACATGGAAAAAAAAGTTACAGCACAAATAAATACAACAAATCTTACCAACCCAACATAGCCATGCTTTATCGACAACAAGAATAAGTCAATTCAGAGGAAATTACCAAACCCTAATTCAGTCCAATTTGAGAATACCTACATTAGATGAAATGAACAACTCTACCCTACAGAGTAACCAAGGCAGTAATTCTGATCCAAGGGGATCAGCAAGAGGATGTGAAATAAAGAACTGGACTGAATATCTATCTATATACCAAGGGCTTCTTCCTCCTTAAAAGGAGGGGGGTAGCCAAGTCAAAGACACACACATCCACTCCCACCCATTCCACTCCCATCCACCACCCTTTCCCCACTCTCCTCTTAGCTCCTCGTGGATGACGGGTCATACCTGTATCCCGCCCGGGGACTGAATATAAACAAATGATAAATATCGACAATGGGTGTCGCTACTTGCGGCGAAGGTCGAGGTGATAGCGGTTCGAACCCTGCCCGGGGCGAGTTGAACTAAAAGCATGGTTCATTAAATTCCACGCTACAAAGTCACCTGTAAGGGGCACTGTCCTAGGCACCTGATAGGGGGGAGGGGGAGTTTGTCCTAGTCACCGCCCCACCCGGAATCTCGAGCATCTTATGAACACTTACCTGTTTCAGGGTACAGAGGACGTTGGTGTAGGAGAAGGCCATGACAGAGAGCGGGACGATGAGGCCGAGGGCGAAGAGGAAGATGATGTACGAGGTATTGTGGAGAGACTTCGTCTCCCAGTCGATGGAGCAGCTGAACAAGAAAACAATGGCTTAAAGGTAAACACTGGAATTATATTCTTGCTTGGAAAAGCTCTAGAATGGGTTTAAAACTGTTTTTCAATCGTAATTTTGACTACAAAAATAAAAGAGTCTAAGATGAATGTGAAATATGTCTGTCTATGAATACATCGAAAGCTTCTTCACCCTTATAAAGGAGGTAGACAGCCATGGGTTGCACCCACACCCGTCACCCGTTTGTTTCCCTTAGCTCCTCGTGGGTGACGGGTCATTCCTGTCTCCCGACCACTGGCCGGGTCGGAAGCAATGCAGCAAGACACAGCACATCAACAGCAGGGCCAGCCCCTTCATTTACATAGCTACCCTCCTTCTCCCAACCCCTCATGCGAAAACAGAGAAGACGAGAAATTCTCTCGGGCTAAGAGGTACCTGAGGAAGAGAAAACGGCTCGCAACAATTGACAGGGCTCACCCTACCACGGGTTTCTCACTTCCGATTGTGTGTTAGTGGGTTGCTAAGCGAGAAACTCGAGGAAACGATTTTTTGTTTTCTCTTCTGCTCACCTGATCCCGGGGCCCTCGATGTCAAAGCCTCCCCAGCCGAAGAGGGGCGGCGAGGTGGTGACGAAGGAGTAAGCCCAGATGGCGGCGATGATCCGAAGGGCGCCCTTCCGGCTCAGCTCCGTCGTCTTCCAAGGGCGGGAGATCATCAGGAATCGTTCAAAAGACAGAACCATCAGCGTGGCGATGGAGGTGATGCCTGGAGACAGAAGAAGAAGAAGAAGAAGAAGAAGAAGAGGAAGAAGGAGGAGAAAAAGAGGAGGAAGAAGGAGAAGAAGAGGAGGAAGAAGAAAGAGAAGAAGAAGGAGAAGAATAAGAAGTAAAAGAAGAGGAGGAAGAAGAAAAAGAAGAGGCAGAAGAAGAGGAAAAAGAGGAAGAGGAGGAAGAAAAAGAAGAAAATATGAAGAAAAACAAGAGGAAGAAGAAAAAGAAAAAAGAAAAAAGAAGAGGTAGAACAAGCGGAAAAAGAGGAGGAAGATGAAGAAAAAGAAGATAATATGAAGAAAAAGAAGAGGAAGAAGAAGAAAAAGAAAAGGCAGAAAAAGGAGAAGAGAGAGAACAAGAATAAAAAGAAACAGAAGAAAAAGAAGAGGAAGAGAGAAGGAAGAAGAAAAAGAAGGAAAAAGAAGAAAGAGAAGAAAAAGAAGAAGGAGGAAAAGGAGAAGAGGAAGATAGAAGTTACAGAACATTAGGGACTAAGACGTTGGTCGTTTGCTGTAAGGATATTTTAGGTAAGGACGCATTTGTATTACTGTTATCAATATCAACATTACTAATACTATTATTATCATCATTATTATTATAACTATTACACTGATTTACAGTGATAAAACATCAAGGCCGACAGGAAGTGGAATTAAAAAAGAATGGTTCAGGAACTCACTGAAGCCAATAAATAAGTAAAGAAACAAATAAAATCACATGAATAGATTAATTAACCTAGTGAGAAAACAAATAAATAAAGTTTTGGGTCCAGAAACTGACCGAAGGAAAAAAAAAAAAAAAAAAAAAAAAAAAAAAAAAAAAAGAAGAAGAAGAACAAGAAGAAGAAGAAGAAGAAGAAGAAGAAGAAGAAGAAGAAACAGAAGAAGAAGAAGAAGAAGAAGAAGAAGTTCGAAAAGTTTAAGAAGTTCGGGTACTTACCGAAGAAGCACATGAGGAAGGCGTAGATGCTGCAGCAGGTCTGCCCGAAGTGCCAGCCGTGGTTGAAGGCGGCCAGCGTGGACAGCGGGCACCCCACAACGCAAATGCCCAAATCGGAGATGGCCAGGTTCAACAGAAACAAGTTTAATGGGGTCCTCAACTGCAAAATAAATATATAAATAATAAACAAATATACAGACAAATAATAATGATATAGTAAAATAACAAATAACAGAATAATAAAACAAATAAAATACTCGTATATATATAGTAAACTAATACATTAATGAAATAATACATTTTGATGGTCATAATTTGGTTTTAATTCACCCCCCCCCCCTCTATCAGGTGCCTAGGACGGTGCCCCTGACATGGTTTTATTTCAACTCGCCCCGGGCAGGGTTCGAACCGTTATCAACCTCGACCTTCGCCGCGAGTAACGACGCCCTAACTCGCTCGGTTAAGAAAATATAATGAATACATAGAATATCAAAATGACCAAACAACAAAACAATTACATGAATTAATAGGATAAAAAAAAACTCGAAGTGGAGTTCGGGAGGAGATCGAGAGAGCCTTTGGTCGAGAAGTTCCTCCCGAAGTAAGGAGACAAGGGTGAGACGCGAGTGGCGAGTCCTACCGAGAGTAGGACGGGTACAAAAGAGGCACGGCTCAGGACATCGGATAAAATTAAACAAACCAGTTGTGGCCGTCTGCATGACAACGGAAGATAAGCTGGAGGGTGCAAACTGCGGCACTAAACCGCTTGAGAAAGAAAGAGAGAGAGAGAGAGAGGGAGAGAGAGAGAGAAAGAGAGAGAGCAGAAGTCGCGGTAGCCAGGACAAACTGACAGCACATGAGATTCGTTAAAATAAATAGAAAATATATAAATAATGACAATGTATAATATATAAATAATGACAATGACAGAGAGAGCAGAAGTCGTGGTAGACAGAACAAACCGACAACACATGAGATTCAGTAAAAATAAAGAAAATATATAATTAATGACAATGATAATCATAACACATACATACACCAAGGGCTTTTCCCCCCTTACAAGTTAGCCAACGTCAAATGGCATAATTCCACTTTCACCCATTTCATCCCCACACACTCCACTCCCATGTTCCCTCGATTTTTTTTTTTTTTTTTTTTTTTTTTTTTTGCTGTGAGTGATTCACTTTGGTCTTTGGAACACGTGTTGCATTCGTGACCGACAGCTATTTCCTTCCCGGAAGAGAACTCAGAGCTTGTGTGCAAACTTTGCCTACTCTGAAAAGTATGTGCCCGCCCATGCGAATCACCATCCGATCATTTAAACAAATGCGCAAAAATTGTAAGTTTGTATTACATATTACCTCCACCAAGCAGTGACAAAGTCCTTAGTTTGCAATGGAAGCGCTAGAGTTAGAAGAGAAGAAAAACAAAAAACAAAGTAATTACTGGTTTGACGGTTGGCAAGTTACTATATTTCTAGAGAATTTATAGGTTGATATTTGGGTGGAACTTCTTTACTGAATGGATTTTAATATCATTTGAAAACCTTGCGCGCTCACACTTTTTTCTTTATATGCACCAGTTGTCAAACATGAGCGCGCGCACATGCCCACAGCTTACACATGTTGTTTAACACTCCCCTCTCACCTCTTCCCTCCCTCTTCTCTTGGCTCCTCCTGGATGACGGGTCATCCCTGCATCTCACCTACTGCCCTGCGTCAGAAGCAATGCAGCAAGACACAGCACATCCACAGCAAGGCCGCTTCATTCAATCGGCGACACCCCCCTCTCTCTGTCCCCTCACGCAGAGATAATAATAATAATAATAATAATAATAATAATAATAATAATAATGATAATAATGATAATAATAATAATTGCAGAAAAAACAACTGACAATAATAAATATTAGAAGAAATATATAGACGGAAACAAGTAAAAATTTGTGTCATGTATGCAATCAACCTCCTTAATTAAATAAAACCAGTTAAACACACACACACACACACACACAATGGTTACAGTTCCTGGATGCCACTACGATGGTCCGGGTTCGAATCCCGCTCAGGGCTGAAATGATTTCAGTATCGCTGCGCTAAAAGTCGTTACTCCAACTCTCGTGGGTGGGGAGTTGGGTGTGCGTGTGCGTGCAAGGCCACAGCGTTAACCACAGATCGGTCATATAAGAACTCTGAGCTCTCTTCTGGGAAGGAAATAGCTGTCGATCACAAGTTCAATACGTGATCCAAGACTATGGTGAATCATATACACGGACTATATAACATCCGAGTTCTCCGGGAAGGTAATAACCGTCGACCACACGTTCAGCACGTGATCCAAGCCAACGATGATTCTCGATGATTCTCTCTCTCAATCACACACACAGACTCCACGTGGTCCACTCTCGAGTTCGAGTCCCGCCCCGGGCTGAAGAAAAATCAGCATCGCTGCATTGCGAGTCGGCACTCCAACTCCGGTGGGCAAAAAGGTGTGTGTATGTGTGATTCACCATGGTCTTGGATCACGTGTTGGACTCATGATCAACAGCTATTTCCCTCCCGGAAGAGAGCTCAGAGCTCGTATATGACCGATCTTTGGGTAATACTATGACCTTACGCGAACACACACACACCCAACTCCCCGCCCACGAGAGTTGGAGTAACGGCCCATAGCGCAGCGATACTGAAATAATTTCAGCCCTGGGTGGGATTCGAACTCGAACCGCTGTAGCAGTGGTTGCGAACGCTACCACTGTGCCATCTAGTGTGTGATACTGCGCAGTCGAGTGTGTGTGTGTGTGTGCGCGCGACCGTGTATGTGAGGTCACAGCATTACCCATAGATCAGACCATATATGATCTCTTGAACTCTCATTCGGGTGGGTAACAGCTGTCGATCACGAGTCCAACACGTGATCCAAGACCGTGGTGATGAATTATAGAGTAGATGACTGCTTGTACCGTGTTGAGGTGAATTAAGACTGGATCAAATAAAAAATTCCTTTTGTCAGTAAGGATTACAAAGGAGGAGCATGCCGACAGGAGACCTTTTGGTCCATAACTAGGTCGGATGCAAAAAAAAAAAAAAAAACTATAATAATAATTAAATAAGTAATCAAATGAAAAATTATAACCGAATAAATCATAATAAACAAAATAAATAAATGCATAGGTATAGTTAGATAATAAACAAACAGGAAAATAGTAAATAAAAATAAATTGACAGATAAATAAGAATAAATGAAAACCAAGCAAATAACAATAAACGAATAGACAAATAATAACAAACAAATAATACAAAATAAATTATTTGTTTGTATGACATGTGACACGGAGTTGGGTTAGGGGGGGGGGAATGGGAATTCCCAGGCGTACCAACTGCAGAGTTCCAAAGTCATACAGTCACGAGCAATTGTCGGGTAGTCCGTGATACATTTTCCTGTGTAATATTTAGTTGATCGGGAAAAGGAAATTTATCATGAAAAACTTTGGTTGTGTCACAACTTTTGATCGTGGCAGTACATTTGGTTTCCAAGCCGAGTAAAAAGAAAAGGAAAGAATGAAAGAAAGGAAAAAAAAAATGGATGTGCCATATCTTTTGCTCATGACTGTACATTTGGTTTCCAAGCCAAGTGAAGAAAAGAAAAGAAAAGAAAAGAAAAGAAAAAGGAGAGACGGGATAATACCAGTTTGGTCTAATCTTATTGCACTGCAGCTCGGTACAAGCGACGTGCACAGACACGCGCGCACACACTTCCTTGTCAATTTGACTTGGAGTGCCGGCTTGCAGTGCAACGACGATACTGAATTGTTCATCCCTGAGCGAGACTCGAACTCGGGTCGGTGAACTAGCGGCCAAACGCGGTACCATTATACCAAGGACCCGAACGTGTGTGTGTATGTGTGTGAATGTGTACGTGTGTGTGTGTGTATGTGTGTGTGTGTGTGTGTGTGTGTGTGTGTGTGTGTGTGCGTGTTTGTGTGTGTGTGTGATTGTGTACGTGTGTGTGTGTGTGTGAGTGTGTACGTGTGTGTGTGTGTGATTGTGTACGTGTGTGTGTGTGTGTGTGTGTGTGTGTCTGTGTGTGTATGTGATTGTGTATGATTGTGTATGTATGTGTGTGTGTGTGCGTGTTTGTGTGTGTGATTGTGTATGTGCGTGTGTGTATTTGTGTCTCCATATATGTGTATGGGTGTGTGTGTATGTGTGTGTTTGTGTATGTATGTGTATATATGTGTATACTGTATATGTGTGTTTGTGTACGTATGTATATATGTGTATACTGTATGTGGGTGTGTGTGCGTGAGTGCGTGTACTGTATACGAGTGCACCGTTTCCATTCCACATGCGTCACTCATACATCTACAGCAATCCCATCGACCTCTACGTAACCCACAATCACACAAACGCCCCCCGCGACCTACCTGCTTGTTCGTCGCCATGATGATGATGACGGCGAAGTTGTTGAAGATGCCACAGATGCCAATGAGGACGAGGAAGGATGCTGACAGGACGTAGCCCTCCTCAGTCATCTTGTCATCAGACAGAGACTCATTGTAACTTGGACGCTCGAGGAGTAGGTCAGGCACGGTAGTTGGTACTCGCTCCATGGCCACAGTCCGCTCGACTTCTACAAATCGCCAGCCATTTGTGGGGGGAAAATATTGATCAAATAACGTTTATATGCATTATATCAAGTATAAATTTGTGTGTTTATCTTACTATATTAGTATTTTACATATCTACACATGTACATACATACAGTACACATGGATATATGTAGGTATATATAGACACTATGCATATACACCTATGTATATATAAAAAGAATCCCCACCAGACAGGACCTAGTTGGCAATGCAAAATATCCATATACTGCAACATTTGGAGAGAGAGAGAGAGAGAGAGAGAGAGAGAGAGAGAGAGAGAGAGAGGAAATCCAGTTTCAGCATGTGACTGGCTTTCCGAATATAGCTATCCTTACCCATAGTGTCAACCTTTGTGGGTTTTTTTTCGGAAAAAAAATTGACACATTTCACATCTACTGTCACTTGGAAAAGCCCCTTTTTTGTACACAAATATCATTTCATTATCCTGCAGAGAGAGTTTTCTTCCTGTCCCACAAGAAGAGATCCCGCGAAGGCGGGTGGACTAACCAAAGCGATCAATGACCCAACTTGAAAACTCTGTTAATGCGTTATCACACTGGGCTATTTTTCCTCCGACTGTTGGAGCAGATTGGCAGCCAGCAGCTTTCGGGAAAGGAATCTGATATGCTGGAGGAAAATAATTTTCCTCCGGCGCATCAAATGACATCCTACGTAAAAATAAAAAGATAAAATAAAAAGTTGCAATAGTGATTTCACGGCGGAAAAAGTGCTGGAGGTGGGGTTTACCGCCGATGAATCGGAGGTTGTAGGAAAAATAGCCCAGTTTGATAACACCTGTTGAGGAAATTGTCGTTGCCCACCATGAATTTTGACCAAATTCTTCATCAAGTCACTGCTGAGAATTGTGTTTGGACACTATCTAGAAACTCCCAAGACGACTTATAACTATGGATCAGCCGTTGCTTTCAACAATATGGAAAAATATACATGCATACATACATAAGTATACACACATACACATTTGCACCGTATCTTGCCGGCAATAACCAGCGATTCTATCATAGGTGTGGTAAAGGAGTGATGGAGCCAAGAAAAAAAAAAAAAAAAAAAAAAAGAGAAAGAAAACTATATATATTTGTGTATATATATATATATATACATATATATATATATATATATATATGTGTGTGTGTGTGTGTGTGTTTACCTAGTTGTATTATACGGGAAGAGAGCTATGCTCGTAGTGGCCCGTTTTTGTATCTTTCAGCATCTAGTTTTTAAATTGTTGTATAGTTTCTGCACACACTGTTGCCTTATCCAATTTGTTCTATATATCTACCCCTCTGTGTGTGTGTGTGTGTGTGATTCACTATGGTCTTGAACCACGTGTTGGACTCGTGAGTGACAGCTATTTCCCTCCCAGAAGAAAACTCATATAAATGACCGATCTATGGGTAATGCTGTGACCTTACACGCAACCCCCCCCCATCTTCCTGCCCACGAAAGTTGGAGTAACGACTCGCAGCGCAGCGATACTGAAATTATTTCAGCCCTGGGCGGGATGCGAACCCGGCCCGCCGTAGTGGTGTGTGTGTGTGTGTGGATTTTAATAAAAAAAAAAGAGTAAAAAGTGAAGATGAATCACCAAAAGGTATAAAATTATTTACTTGAATCCGTAAGGATGTCATTTAAGTCCCTACATCAGCGTTTCCCAACCTGGGGGTGCTGAAATCAATCATAAGGGGTGCTGGGAAGTGATTCACACAAAAATCACATTGATATATGTATCATTATACTGATGACCCACTTTTGGAGAAGAATAAGCGAAAGTATAAAGATCTGTATATTTCGATCACTAACTGTGATCCTCTTCAGCAGATGTGAATTACAGAGTAGAGAACAATATATACTTATACAGAAGTAGTGAGGTAAGCAGGAAGGGACGGGGACTCAGATCACGTGTCCGGCGTTGCATGGACCTTGGTGGCTTTTGTCCACTGCTAATGTGGAAGGTAACATTTTATTTATTGCAAATGAAGATATACAATCTGGTGACCATTGACAATAAGAAATATCATAATTTGGAAGATTATCAAAGAGGATTCTACCATTTTTCTTCTGAAACTGCATTTAGATTTGTAAATTATTTCAGCAGCATCCCAATTTATCCGATGGTTTTTGTTGGCGCTATGCTGAAATATGGCGGAAATTTCCTGCCCATATTTTACAGAGTTCTTGTGTTCTTTGACCCTGGTGGTGAGGTCTCTACCCGTTTGTCCCCAATATACATCCTTGCAATCTAAACAAGGTAACTTACAAACTCCAGGAATTGTATTACTCTTGGATCTATGATGTATATTGACAGCTTTACTGAACAAGTTGTTGGGATAATTGAAGATAAAATTTACTTTTTCTTTTGGTAACAAATGAGACAAGTCCTTAATTGATTTATTATAAGGTAATTTTATGCAACTATTATCCCACTTATGATTCATGGCGGAATGGGAATCTGATTTGTAAAAACTAATTTTGGCCTTACTCAGAGCTTTTTGTAAAAACCACGACGGGTATCCTAATTTTGTAAATTGACTTCTGACTGAAATTAGTTCCATGTCTAAATATTGTGAACTACAAATTCTCAAAGCCCGTAAGAATAGGCCTGAAGCGACACTATATTTTATTTTGTCTGGATGGTGGCTAAGGAAATGTAGGTAGCTCCCTGTGTGGGTGGGCTTCCTATAAACTGTGAACGATAAAGACTCCGCATTTCTAATTATTAGGATGTCTACAAAAGGTAATTTATTATCTATTTCCCATTCCACCTTGAATCTGATGTTGTTCGTTAGGTGATTGAGTTTGTTGTTGAATTCTTGGAAGGTACCCCATTCATCGTGATTGAGTTTGTTGTAGAATTCTTGAAAGGAACCCCATTCATCGTCCCAAACTATTAGTTTCTATATAACGGCCAGTAATATGGAACATTGCCTAGACGGAGATAGCGAGCACCCATAAAAGTATAAGTCCTTTGTTATGTTCGAATGACCCGCACTGATTATAAAGGATTACAAAGGAAGAGGATGTCGACAGGATACCTGGTCTATAACTAGGTCGGGTGGAAAAAAAAAAATAATAATAATGATAATAATAATATATAATAAAATAAATAAAAAATCACCATCTCGCTCCCACGAAGTGGGAAGTGAGAAACCCCAGCCGGGCAAGCGCTGTCAGCACTTGACTGAAGGTTCATTAGGAATCAGAATGTGAATTGCGCGTGCCGGTCAAGACGGATTCCCTAATAAGGGCATCTTAAGGTTTACATTACCGCGAGGAGTTAAAAGTCCACATCAGGTGAAGTCAAGTAGCTACGGCCGAAGCCGTCACCTTTGCCCTATTATGCGCCTTAAGGACTTTTGGGGCGGGTAACATAACCACTGCTGCGAATCGGAGAGTTGCATGGGACCCGAACCCACAACTATGCGAATGTGAGACCAGCACGCTTCCGATTACGTCATCAGCGCACATATACAATCATGCATAAAGAACTCGCAATATCTATTAAACAAATTGTTAAAAGAAATGTAAAACCTTCGAACCCGGATTCTCGTATGAAATATCATAAAACTACGAAAATTGGCTAATTATTGCTAAGAAATAGTCCCCTTCAGGAAGCAGCCACCCTTTTGCATATTCATGTTGTATATAGGTTTAGATGTGAAAAAGGAACTGTGTAGGTCGTCCTTCTATTTCGTTAGAAACGGCTAAGATGAAAATTACTATCCACTTGACCTGATATATATATATATATATATATATATATATATATATATATATATATATATATATATATATGTGTGTGTGTGTGTGTGTGTGTGTGTGTGTGAAAACAAGATTTGAAGTGAAAGATATTTTCTGTATATTTCGACCACTCTCTGTGGTCCTCTTCAGCAGGTAGATTACAAAAGGTAAAATACAAGAATATATACATAAAGATGGGGTACAGAACGGGTGGGTATTATTTTAGCCTGATATGATATATATATATATATATATATATATATATATATATATATATATATATATATATATATATATCACACACACACACATTGAAATAAGACAAGGTAATCAAGATAATCAAGTCAACAAACACCATACAGAAGGACCTTGAGAAGAACACAGAATTACCAGCTAAGTGTCACGATACCCACGGGCTTCCCATAAATGAAGCGTAATACATCATGGAACTAAACCCTATCATTAACATCCAGGGAGAAGACTTTCAAACGTTATTAAATACCAATCAGAATGAGGCTGTGGTCTCTCCTGGTCTGAGCTCAGCTGTAGCCTCATTAAATCAACCCCAATCCAATTCTGAATTAAACTGACCATCCACAATGGTGGAGCAGTTGTGACCTCTCCCAGTCTGATGGAAATAAATGGTCTCTCCCAACCTGCCACATCTCCTGACCTGAGTGTAGGTTAATACATCCTCCTTCTTCAAACAATGACTTAATTCTTCTTTCCCCTCATTTTAACATTTTCTTTAAAACGACTCCCGCTCCATCTTTTTATTCCTTTCCCTTTCAACGTGTCTTTTTTCCTATTACTCTTTTCTTCTCTTCTTGTATTGTTACTCCTAATTATCTTCCTACTCTTACTCGTGATTTACCCGCTCCTCCATATATATATATATATATATATATATAATATATATATAATATATGTATTATATATATATATATACACACACACATATATATATATATATATATATATATATATATATATATATATATATATATCTTTTCCACTTGTGCCTACCATGCATCAGCACATTCATTTCCTCCACTGTTGTATTTCTACATTCAACGCACTCTCTTCTGTTTTTCACCCCTTAATCGGTCTTCCTTTCCCTCTCATTTCCCCCACACTTGCCTCATACATTCTTTTGAATAGTGACTCTTTATGATCTCTTAAGTGGTCCATACCTCCTCAACACGGCCTTGTTCATCTTGTTCTAAACATGCACCTACTGTACTCTTCACATTTTTTCATGTTTCCCTGTTTGAAACATCTTCCTCCCTTCTACGATATTACCACCTACAAACGCACGTTAACCTATTTCCATTCTTATTACCGTTTTCCATTGCGCTGATCCCAGTGTCTACAAGCGACGTGTTGTCCACTATACTCGCAACGATATCCTTCCACAACCTTCGCCTTGATAAGGCGTCCGCGAACAGCCAACGGCCAGAGAAGGCCTATAAAGAATATTATCTCACCTTAATCGTCTTAGATAGCGCCGCTGCAGATAAAAGTTACGACTGGCACGTTTGCACATCACAAGTCTCCTCAATCTAACTCAGTCATGCTCCGATGAAAGGATCCAGATTTCTTTAGAACAAGAAAGAACATGCCGCTGTGTACTGCCAGTCACATTTCTTCTAAACATATATTCATGCATACACTTTTTTCATCACTCATGCTACTTTTCTTTATATATATATATAAATATATATATATATATATATACATATATATATATATATATATATATATATATATATATATATATATAAACAAACCACAATTCACTTGAATTCTAAGCCATCAATATCGAGAAACCCGAGGAGGCACACACACACACACACACACATATATATATATATATATATATATATACATATACAGTATGTATGCATATGTATACATAGGTACATCTTATATATATATATATATATATATATATATATGTGTGTGTGTGTGTGTGTGTGTGTGTGTGTGTGTGTATAATGATGGAACGCCGACAGCAAAGCTAGGTGTGGATGCCTTTTTATCCACATCTCTCCGTTAAAGAAACGTTGGATTGCTGTCTGTATTGTGTGAATGTGGGACTCTTTCTGTGTCGCCGGTTCGAGGTAGCAGGAAGGGGGGAGGAGTCACCGGTTGATGGGAGCTCAGTTTGTAGACCGAGTACCAGTCCCTCGGGGCTGCACTTCCTGATGGAGGTGGTGAGGGGGCTGAAGACGGGTTTTGAAAAGGATGGCTCCTGGAAACCAATGCGAATAACTCTTGCAGAGTAGACGCTTACTATGACCTGATGTGCTCTGACCATCAGATGCATAAAAAATAACGAGTAAATAAGAAGATAAATGAATAGCAAAAAATGAACAAGTAATAAATAAACAATAAATAACATAGATAAAAAAACAAAAATAGATTAATAAAAAAGGAAATTAATAAATAACAAATAATAAAAATAAGTAAGTAGACGCTTACTATGACCTGATGTGCTATGACCATCAGATGCATAAAAAATAACGAGTGAATATGAAGATAAATGAATAGCAAAAAAAAAAAAAAAAAAAATGAACAAGTAATAAATAAACAATAAATAACATAGATAAAAAAAGAAATATAGATAAATAAAAAATGAAATTAATAAATAACAAATAATAAAAATAAGTAGACGCTTACTATGACCTGATGTGCTGCGACCATCAAACAGGTGCATGAAAAAACTAATAAGAAGATAAATGAATAGCAAAAAATACACAAGTAATAAATAAACAATAAATAACATAGATAAACAAATAGATAAACGAAAAATAGATAAATAAAAAAGAAAATTAATAAATAACAAATAATAAAAATAAATAATAAGTAGACGCTTACTATGACCTTATGTGCTGCGACCATCAAATAAATGCATAAAAATAACAAGTAGATAAAAAGATAAATGAATAGCAAAAAATAAACAATTAATAAATAATAAATAACACAGGTAAAAAAAAAAACGAAAAATAGATCAATAAAATAGAAATTAATAAATAAACAAATAACAAATAATAAAAATAAATAATAATTAGATAATAAGAATAAAGAAAAAGAGTAAACAAATAACAATAAACAAATAACATATAAACAATATATGGATAATAAATAACATATAAATAACAAGTAAATATAGAACAAAATAAAATAAAATAAACAGCACAACTGGGACACTGCTGACCTAAACACTATATCTACAAATAATTGAAAGGACCAGCTACGTCTCTGCGCGTCAAGTTTCGAGCTTTTAACCCCCGGGCGCTCCTCCTCTTCTTCTTCCTCCTCCTCCTCCTCGGTAATTAAGAAGAGTCAGGGCTCATGTGACACAAATGATGGATGTCTACTTCAATGTCAAGGGCCTTCGGTCCCACCACACATCGAGTAAGGTGGCGCTGTCCCAAATGAAAGCAACATATATATATATATATATATATATATATATATATATATATATATATATATATATATATATATATATACACACAGAATTATTCTGTGTACAATGTACGACCCGATTGGGCATAAACTTATTTAATTAAACGGCATTCGAAGAGACCGTAGTTTCATTTTTTATCAATGTTGTAGCCGCGCATTCAGACTACATTATATATATATATGTATATATATATATATATATATATATATATATATATATATATATATATATATATATATATATATAATATATATATATATATATATATATATATATATATATATATATATGGGTGTGTTTGTGTGTGTGTCTGTGTGTGTGTGTATGTGCATGTATGCGTGCATTTACGTGTGTGCATTTATATCTTGATGGGCATGTATGCATGTATCCATTTAGGTGTATCCACAATGTATGCACATGTGTATGTATGCATGTATGAATATATATCTACATATGTATGTATGTACGTACATGCATGTATGTATGTGTGCATGTGCGCATTAATAGCCACTGGAGTTTATACGATTGCTCGTGATGGACTCAGATGGCTGGTCTGACGTTTAAGTATCCATACATACATGCATACATTCATATATACATATATAGGTACATACATTCATACAATACATATGCACATACATTCATACATACATCCATATATACACACTAACATACACATGCATGTTACATACATTCATACATACATAAATACATACGTACAGACATACATACAGAAAAATGGAAGACAAATGAGTGTGTGAGTGGGTGGTGAGGTAAACACTTTTTTTTTTTTTTTTTTTTTCGTCCTTACCAGGACTTCCCCTCTGAACGAAACATAAAGGAACAAAACCTCCAACAATTTTCAATGTTTACCTCACCACCATGGCACTCACACACACAGAAAAGCACACATACATACATTCATGCACATATATACACATGCCTACATACATCTATATAAATGTATCTACACTTCACATGCGCCTAAGATCTGCTGTGAAAAGGAAGTTTCTATTATTGACTTCCTCTAGTGTTTACAATCTTCAGAAATTTACCTTACGAACACAGGCTTAGGCACCTTAACTTACACTCTTTGGAAAGACGCAGAGTGCGGGGTGATCTAATAGAGGTGTTCTTGGGCTTCAACAAGGGTGACGCAAACAAGGTTTTCATACTAAGAAAACAGGGCAAGACTCGCAGTTGTCGATTTAAATTGGACAAATTTAGATTTAAGAAGGAAATAGACAAGAACTTATTTACCAATAGAGTGGTCAATGAATGGAATAGACTTAGTAACCATGTAGTGGGCGCTGAAACTATGGACTGGTTTAAGAAATGGTTAGACAAATTTATGAATGAGTCTGACAGGTGGTAATGGACAAGGAACTGCCTAGCACAGGCCTTTAGTCTCTTGCAGTCTCCTTCGTTCTTATTCATTCGTTTCTCTCTCACAAGATATCGGTCACTTCCTCACAGAAGCTCAGTAGGTTGGTGACTCTTCCAGAACTTCCAGAACTAAAATAAGAATTTTCGCTTCGGTATGACCTTCCTCATGAGATACGCTGTTAGCGTCATCGGAAGCGTGTTGGTCTTGCACTTGTTTAGTTGTGGGTTCGAGTCCCACGCTCCTCTCCGATTCCCAACAGTGTTTATTTCCTGCCCTCCAATGGCTCCCAGATCACATAATAGGGAGAAGGTGACGGCTTCGGTCGCAGCTACTCAGCGCCTCCTGGCGTAGTAAGCTCTTAATCGTCTTCTATATTCATCTTCCTCTCATTATCTATCTTTGTGAATGACAACTGTCTATAATCATCCGGGTCTTCTTTGTCCCTAACCTTGAAAATTAGAGTCGTCTTGCTTACATCTATTTCCTTGGCCATAAGAACATAAAAATGGAGGAGACTGCAAGAAACCATAAGGCCTACACTAGGCAGTTTCATACCCCTTACCACCTGTCATCCCCATCTATAAAGTTATCTCATCTACTCTTAAAACAACCATTTGTTTCAGCGCAGACTACATGGTTACTAAGTCTACTCCATTCGTTAACCACTTAACTGGTACATCAGTTCTTGCCAATTTCCATCTTAAACCTAAATTTGTCCAATTTAAATCCATGACTACGAGTCCTGACATGCTTGGGGATCAATACTTTTTTTCTGTGAGACTCTGTGGAAATGTTTGCCAAAGGGCGCCCGTGCCGACAAACAAGCACCGACGACATGAGCCGGCGCCACAAGAGTTTGTTGCATCGCCAGCTGTCTACCGATCAGTGCTGTGGTTCTTAACCTGGGGTACCTGTACCCCCAAGGGATACCTATGCCCCCAAAGGGATACCTGTGCCCCCCAAGGGGTACTTGTGCTCCCCCAAGGGGTACGAAACCTTAAACTTGGGGGTACGAGACATGATAGCCAATGCAATGGTGCTGTATAATTCATTTACCATGAGAAAGCATAATGTGCATTCATTGGATCCTACTAATTGACATTTATATTTTCAAATAAAAAAAATACCTTTGTTCAGAAATTTAATATATCTTATAATTTCTCAGCAAGGTTTGTATCGCTAATCCTTTTCAAATGTTTGCATTGTATTTATATTGGATGGGGGTACGATAATTTTTTTTTTTTTTTTTTTTTTTTTTTTTTTAGATAATCAAGGGATACGGGCACTGGCAAAAGTTAAGAACCACTGGATTAGCGCATGGATAGAGGCGGTTTCATTCTACTTAGTGTGTTCCTCCATAGAGTATCTCCACTAATCTCTAAGAGGGGGTTTACACGGTCTAACGGTTCGTCGAACGCGGTTCGACAGACACGTGTTTAAAGTGATGTGTGAACGTGAGAACGGGGTATTTGGTTGTCGAACACGTTGGTTAAACCCTAAATACCCCGTTCACACATCACTTTAAACACGTGTCTGTCGAACCGCGTCCGACGAACCGTTAGACCGTGTAAACCCACTCTAAGGCCTGCGTCATACTGCCTGGAGCTGTGATGTACATGTACCCCACAAGCATGCTTGTAGGTACAACTTGATGCATGGTAGAGTTGTGTGGTACTTGATCTGACTCAACGCTCGGAGGCTAGGGTGGGTCACCCTAATTAGGTCGCGTCTGGTCAGGCGTGAGGTTGGTCTCTTGTATATATATCACCTGCCTCGAGCGGGCAGGCCATTCAGATTCGGACAATATAGTCAGTCTGACCTCTGTACTGTAGCGCGTCGCCAGGCCTTCGCGGTCGGTCCTCCCCACTTGGGGACCACGCCACGACCGTTCTTAGGCCGACGCACACGTAACTACTAGAACAAACTACACATCGAAACTGCGTATCACTCTCCCTATGTCACCAAAGCCCAGGTAACCTACATCCGTATGTTACAGCGCCATCGTTGTGGCTTGCTGGCTTTTGTAGCAAAGTTTCCCTTATTAGCAATTAGACTCGAAAGGTTGAGGTAGTATTCAAACCAGGGTGATATTGTGGTCATTATATCAACCTCTGGCTGCTGTCGCCAGGTGATTCTATTAAGCTAAATGAACTTCTCCTTAACGTATCCGCATCCGGCGACGCCGCATAGTGTGACACCAAGTGGACGAAACGCCGGGGATCTGGCGGAGGAGCGATGTCGTCACTCCTTTCCTTTTGTCTTACCGGCTTATACAAGTCAGGTCCCGCGGACACCCACTGCTTCCTTTCCTGTTTGCCATATGTCAGATGCTTGTTTGCCACATGTCACCTGCTTGTGTGGACATCCTAATGATTCGGTTTAATCTTGCGAACTCCCCCTATCAGGAGGCTAGGACGGTGTCCCTTACAGAGGGCTTTGTAGCATGGAATTTAATGAACCATGTCCTTAGTCTAACTCACCGGTGGCAGGATTCGAACTGCCGTCACCTCGACTCCCGGCGCAAATGGCGACGCTTTAACCCACTCGGCTAACGCGCATCACACTCTCTCAACCCAATAACTCACCAAGGAATGGGGAGTATTTTTTCAGTAATAACCAGCGCTTCTATCCTTGGAAATAGTGATGCCGTTGAAGGATAAAGGAGGGGAAATATTTAAGGAGGGGAAACGTAACTTTTTTTTTTGAGTCTCCAATCAAAAAAATGTTGAGTAGTTTAGTCTGTAGGGAAATCAAAAAGCTCATCCAATGGCGTCTGCATGGAATCAATACCCCATATGGAGCACTTCATTCCGTCTCACTGGATACCGTGTCGAATTCATGAGCAGGTGGTTGTGAGTTCGATTCCCGGATCCGCTGTTTGCCTCTTGTGTGGGTTCCCGCCAGCTCTAGCCAGGGCTTTCCTTACCAGGGGGTTTTCACTTCCCTCTGCGTGGGAGTGGAATTTATTATTATTATTTTTTGGGGGAGGGGGGATGTATTCCTCTATTTTGTCAATTCCTGTGAAGCGTGAAATACATTTAATAATTTGCGCATCTCCGCTGTTATCCCATTTATTGTCTGTTTTTGTATATTTTTTACTTTGATTTTTTTCCTCATGCATGCAGGAAATATCTTTGGCCCCTTCTCTCGTTTCTGGGCCACGTGCGCTCTCAACTTGAACACAAAGGAGATACAGACAACAACAGAGGTCGTGGTCTTGTACTAAATTCATGGCGTAAGGGAGTGTGGTGGTCAGGGGATAAGGTATGTATGTATGCATGTGTGTATGCATGTATGTATCTATGTATGTGTGTATGTATGTATGTATGTATGTATGTATGTATGAATGTGTGTATGCATGTATGTATGCAAGTATGTATGTATGCATGTCTTTATGCATGTATGTATGCACGTATGTATCTATGTATGAGTGTATGCATGTATGCAAGTATGTATGTACGAATGTGTGTATGCATGTATGTATGCAAGTACGTGCGTATGTATGTGTGTGTGTATACATGTATGTATGTATAAGTGTATACATGTATGTATACGAGTATGCATGCATACACGTATGTATATAAGTGTGTATATGTAGGCATGTATGCATGCATGGATAAATGTATATATGTATGTGAGTATGCATATATGTATGTGTGTATGTATGAATGTATGCATGTATGTGTGTGGATGTGTGTATACATGCATGTATGTATAAATGTATACATGTATGTATACGAGTAAGCATGCATAAATGTATGTGTGTATATAAGTTTGTATGTGTAGGCATGTATGCATGCATGTATAAAGGTATATACTCGTATATATGCGAGTATGCATATATGCATGTATGTATTTGCATGTAGTGTGTATACATGTATGTGTATACATGCATGAATGTATATATGTATGTGTGTATGTGTATACAAGCATGTATGTATGTGTGTATGCATATGCATGTAGTGTGTATATATGTATGTGTATACATGTATGTATGTATATATGTGTGTATATAAGTGTGTATGTGTATACAAACATGTATGTATTCATATATATATGTATATATACATATAATTTATTTTTATTTCTTTCTTAATATTATTGTTATTATTATTTCATTTATTTATGTATCTATTTATTTATTTTGACGAAAGCATACACTGGACGATTCGCCGTTTGAAGTTTACTCCTACGTTTCGAACCCTGTCCAGGGTTCATCTCCAGGGTAATACAGTGGAAATTCACATATATAAAAAGAGACACCCCTGATACACTGGGATAGGTAACCCTAGTAACCGTTACACTTCCGAAAATGACATAAAGTAGAACACTCAGTGACCGAAAAATACATATCACAAGGATTAAACGTAGCACAACCTAAAATACCCGAAAATACTTCTAGATGGAGACACCATATCGCATAATTCATAAATCAATATTGGGATGAAAAAATTACATTTGCTATGCTATTTAATTTTGATTTGTTAATTATGCGATATGGCGTCTCCATCTGGAAGTATTTTCGGGTGGTTTTGGCTACGTCATGTTTAATCCTTGTGATATGTATTTTTCGGTCACTGAGTGTTCTACTTTATGTGTTTTTCGGAAGTGCAACGGTTACTAGGGTTACCTAACCCAGTGTACCAGGTCCCTGAAGAGGAATCCCGTGCAGGGTTCGAAACGCATCAATCGACTTCAAACGACAATTCCAGTGTGTGCATTCGTCCAAAAAATGGTTCCTGGACTCCAACTCCTCAAGAGTATATACATCTTATATATATGTATATACATATATATATATATATATGTGTGTGTGTGTGTATGTGTGATTCACCATGGTCTTTGAATCAGGTGTTGGACTCGTGATCGACAGCTATTTCCCTCCCGCATGAGAGCTCAGAGCTCGTATGATCGATCTATGAATAATGCTGTGACCTTGCACGCACCCGACTCCCCACCCACGAGAGTTGGAGTAACGACCCACAGCGCAGCGATACTGAAATTATTTCAGCCCTGGGGGGGATTCGAACTCGGGGCTCCATAGTGGAGGCCGAGAATTCTACCAACTGCGCCACGAGTGTGTGTGTGTGTGTGTGTGTAAAGGTTCTTCGAACTGAACAGCATTGCCTGTGTATGTTCACCTTATGCGTGTGTTCCTGTTCATGCCATTCGTGTGTATGCATGTAATCACACATATGCA
>NW_027467560.1:187500-199440 GCF_046742065.1 Oratosquilla oratoria
CAAAAATTTTTTACTTTATATTCTTTAGTGATACTTGTCTTTCAAAGAACACAATGGATCTCGGAAGTCTTCGAGCTTTAAATAATCCATTAGTAAGATTGAGAAAATCATTTAAAGAAATAATGGATACGGAATTAGCTCTGGTCTTCAATCAAATATATATAAAATAATTTCCGACAGTCGCCCCGGGGTTCGAACCCAGATCTCGCTCAATACCATCAGTTTGGCATTGAGCGAGACCTTAGTTCAAATTCCGTGGCAACTGTCGGACATTATTTGATTGATATTCACCGCTACTGGCGATTCATTTCACAAACGCGCGCACACAGACATATATGTAATATATATATATATATATATATATATATATATATAAATATATATATATATATATATATATATATATATATATATATATATATATATAGATATATATATTACATTCTATCAAGCTTATTGTCTCACCCAAGTGAGTGAAATGTTCTAATTTCCGAGATAAGAACATATGCTGTACGAAGATACGTATATAACTATCATTGTGGTCTTCTTCACCACACTGTCACGGACAGTGATCGTAATATATGTAGTTTTTTACAACATTCTTTTCTCCGAAAGTGGGGCTTTCCGTTTACTGTCTCACCTCTGATTTTTCCCTCTCGTTTTGCTTGATGCAATGATAGAGTTATTCATCTCTGTGTCAAAGTCGAACTCTGACAACTTCGAGAGGAGGCCATTAAGATCTTCGCCATTATGTTCCTTTCGTGATTCTGTTTCGTGTTTACCTTTTCTCTGGGTGGGACAGTTGTCCCTTTTTCTTAATTTTCTTATCATTTGCTTTATTGCATAACTCCTTCTTATTCAGACTCCTCCACTTTACATAGACATACATTGCTTATGGCGGTCCGTTGGTGATAGAGGACGACAGTGCTCCGGTGAAGTGTGAAGGTTAGGGTGAAGCTGAATTGTGATGATGCTGATGTCAGCGGAGGTGAATGTGGAACATAATTCTTGAGCCGCACAAACACACACACACACACACATGTATATGTATGCTAATAAGAACACAGGTACGTGTGTTCACTTATGCAAAGTAGACCACTTGGAAAAAGAAACTAAATAACGAAGCAGAGCACTTTCGTATATTACATCTTCAGTGCAATATATATATATATATATATACATATATATATATATATATATATATATGGAGGTGAGGTGGCAAAATGAAACTCACCTCCATATTTGTCTGTCTTTACACACACACACACACACACACACACACACACACATATATATATATATATATATATATTCGATGCCAAAGCCTCTTTGGTTGTCTCGCTACTCCCGTGAATTACTTTAATTAATCTAATTTTCTATAACTCAGCCAAATTAGCTCATTACTGCATCATTCCTAATAAAAGACTAAGAGTCACGAGATCTATCTCCTCTTTCCCTTTTCATCCTTGACTTCCTTGAGATTCCTAGAGCCCTTCTTCCAGTAAAGGCATTATCACACTGGTCTATCTTTCCTCCAACCTCCAGCACTATTTTCCGCCGTGAAATCACTGTCAAACTATTTTGTTTTCTCAACAATTCACATAGAATGTCATTTGACATGCTGAAGGAAGTTTAATTTTCTCCAGCATATCAGACTTCTTTCCTAAGGCTGCGGGTTGGAAATCTGCTCCAACAGTCGGAGAAAAAAAAAAAAAAAAAAGATATTTCGTAATGTCTTAATACATTGTTCGAGTCTACGCGATTGCTGGGTTCCATCATTCGAAAGGCTACGGCTGGGCCAAGTTGACCGAACCTGTCGAGAGTTGTTTTGAGTGGGAAGGAAGGGTGACTGCATGGGAGCTTGATCCTCGGGGAGACCGTGGATGGGACTGGTGACGGCGTGGGAGTAAAGCAACGCGCTCGCTGGTGTTGAGTTGCTGCGGCCGAAGCCGTCACGTTTCCCCTATGATGCGCTTTAGACACTGCTAAAGGCCTGGTAACGAAGTCACTATTGGGAATTGGGGAGGTGGGGCGGGACTCGAACCCACAGTTAAGGAAATGTGAGAGCAGCACGTTTCCAATAACGCCACCAGCGCCATATGTTACTATGGTGAGGAGCCTGCTACGCCAGGAAGCGCTGAGTAGCTGCGGCCGAAGCCGCCACCTTTGCCTTATCATGCACTTCTTGTATTGTTGGTGGGATGTACGAACAGTTACTGCTGGGAATCGGAGAGGAGTGCGGGATTCGAACCCGTAATTAAGCGAATGCGAGACCAATATGCTTCCGATGACGCCGCCAGCGCATATTATTTGTAAAAATGTCGATGGAACCAGTGATTGATTCCTAATTGGTCACCCTACTTGCTTTCCTTCCACCTCACCTCGCCCGCATTACTACTGGGTTTGTTTACATTGTCTGGGAATGTAAACAACCTTCGTTGCCATGGCAACGAAGGTTGCTGGAAGTTATTTTTTTCTCACTCGCAGGGAGATAATGAGCTCATGGTTAATGATATTAATGTTTGATGGACGACAGTAACAATTTTACGTACCAGAGACTTTTCTTTTCGGAGGTTAACAAGAAGAAAAAAGAAAAGGAAAGGAAAGGAAAACATATATATATATGAAATAGAATGAAAAAAAGAAAAAGAAAATAAGAAAAGAAAGAAATATAAAATATAAGAAAATAAAGAAATATAAAAGAAATTAATAAAAAAAAAAAAAAGAAAAAAAAAAAAAAAAAATTAACCGTCCCTCCGTTCCGCTACCTTACATCTCTCCTTCATGACCTTCATGACGCCCACCTCTTAGGTGGAATATATATATATATATTATATATATAAACGATTACCACCGAAGAAACATATTTTTCTTCTCCTCACTTCTCTGTTTTTGGGTAGCCATAGAGATTAATGTTTTGGTGGTCCACATCCCGTCCCACCAAAATGATACATGGACTCGGAAATTTGCCTTACGAAGAGAGGCTTAGGCACTTAAACTTACACTCTCTGGAAAGACACAGAGTGCGGGATGATCTAATTGAAGTGTTCAAGTAGATCAAAGGCTATAACAAGGGTGATGCAAACAAGGTCATCATAATAAAACAACAGGGCAGGACTCGCAGTAATGGGTATAGACTGGACAAATTTAGATTTAAGAAGGAAATAGGCAAGAATTGGTTTACTAATAGGGTGGTCGATGAATGGAATAAACTTAGTAACCAAGTAGTAAGCGCTGAAACTATCAGTTGTTTAAAAAACGACTAGACAACTTTATGGATGGGGATGACAAGTGGTGATGGATACGGAGCTGCCTAGTGTAGGCCTTATAGTCTCTTGCAGTCTCCTTTATTCTTATGTTCTTATGTCTCTATCCTAATTTACAAACTACACCTTTTCCTTTCGTGGTTTCCACGAAAGGAATAATGAAAGCCAGTAAATTTGCATTTTAGAAGAAAATAAGCAAAGACTGGTTTACTAATAGAGTAGTTAACGAATGGAACAAACTTAGTAACCATACAGGGAATGCTGAAACAATTGGTCATTTGAAAAAAAAATATATATATATATGGATAGGGATGACACGTGATAAGGCCCTAGTGTAGGTCTTATGGTCTCTTGTAGTCTCCTCCATACTTATGTTCGCCGCAATCACCTTTCACAAAGTTCTTAAATCATCCCGGATGACTTTGCATCTCCAAACTTTCAACCAGATTAAAAAACATCGGTTCTTAAGTAAGTCAGGTTCCTTGTTTCGTCTAGTCATGCTCATAGCCCTTTCAGGATAGTATCTTCGAGCTCTTCCATTATAAAAGTTGACAGTGACACGGAATGGATCAGAGGTGCGTTAGAAGTTGATAGCCATGGCTATTCTAGAATATTATGCCCAAACTCTTCTACTTTCGAAGTTGACACTTACACGGGATGGGTCGGAGGTGCGATTGAAGTTGATAGCCACGGCTATTCTAGAATATTATGCCCAAACTCTTCTACTTTCGAAATTGACACCAACACGGAATGGATCAGAAGTATATTAGAAGTTGATATTCTATCCCTCGCACTCCAGCTCTCGTTCCCTTTCAACTCATCCACGGGTCCAACTCGACAAGAGAACAACTTTCCCGAGGATTAAGCTAAAGTGGAACAGACTCTTCAAGTCAACAAGTCCCATACACACAGAACGACCTCCTCGGGTCTTTTTTTTTTTCAAACTCGCGTCTTGATTCCACTTTTTTGAGAATGTCACGTTTTTTGTTCACAAAGCTGAACCGTTCAATCAATGACGATACTTGCTCGGTTCAGAGCAGTAAGTAAACATGGCGTTAAATTTGGAAAAGCGTTTTGTTCTGCAACCACGCCCTGTCTTCTCTTCTATGAGACTCTCCCTCTCCCTCTTTGCATGTATATATGTATTATGTATGTAGGTACGTGTGTATGTATGTAATAAATAATAATGATAGGTTTATTGAGTTAGCAGTGATACATTGACACTACATTTTGTGGTACTTTTAGGACTAAACTAATATGAGTTAATAATGTGCACTAGGGACGGAATGGCGCTGTATGTAATATATATATATATATATATATATATATATATATAATATATATATATATATATATATCGGTGTGTGTGTGTTCGTGCGCAACTGCAACGCCTGTCCTCTAAGTTCCCCTGCGTGTCTTTGTTAAAGATTATCTATACAATGTGTACATTTATGATTCTCAGTACACACACATAACCTCTACTCCTATCCACTTTCCAGTATCCTTGGTCATGGAAATATAAACTGACCAAACACGTAAAGAAAACATGATGCACACACATACATTCAAAAACTGAACTAACACTTACGGCTGTCATACGCCCCAGGGTGGATGTCCTCCTGGCGACACACAACTGCAGCACCTCCTACGGAAATCCTTGCACGAAGCTGCTGCTGAAGGAGATCGAAGGACGGTGAGCTTTGGCGAAGACCCACTGCAGCCAGCGCAAACGCTCTTCATGCTTTTAAGCTCCGGCTCGCTCAAGTTACTCCCCGACGAGTGCGCATGCGTTGTGGCCACGAACTGGGCTCCGTTCTCTTCTGAGGAGGCTATACGAACGTGTTCACCTGCTCGCTGGAGGGAATAAAGCAGTGAATGACATTAACTTTGACGTAGCATAGCGATGATGTCTTCGAACGCAAGCTGACGAAGATATCATGCGGGTTGTAGCGAGTAGGAACACGCCGCGAGAGGGGAGAAAGGAAGTAAACAGACAAGAACACCTAAAGAAACGGACCCCAACGCGCAGGCGTACAGTAAACACGCGCACATGCTCATGTGCACAGAAACGTGTACATACACACACGCACGCTCTTTTCCTGGACATCGCAATAAAGCAAATGAGTTGTACGCACACACATACACGGTTTGTTGGTGTAGTGAATAGCGCCTCGAGTCGCCAACATTGGAGTTCCTAAATTCGTGTCTTATCGAGGGAGTTACATACGATTATTGACACACAAGTGAAAGGTGGAAAATGCAGTTTATGGAGAAAGGATAGAAAGAAAAAAAAATGGGAGGAGTGATAATAGAGGCAAAGAAAAACAACCACGGATATCGTGGAACTGGGAGATGAGAAGGCAGAAAGGGATTTTGGGTCAGTGTATGTTCCACCGTGACAAGAGCATGACCAAGTAAAACATAATAGTGATGGGTGACTTTACTTGTAAGGAAGAGAATTAGGATACAAGAGGAGGAAGGGATTTATACGACAGAACACTGTCGAGTGTAACAACGGCCTGTATAATAGTCCAATGGCTCAAAGGAATTATAAGATAGAGGCAATAACACACTAACAATATTAGATTTACAGCAAAAGACCCCGATGCTGATAAGTCTGAAATGTGTGTACTGTAAGAGTGGTCCTAAAGGTCTTGAACTTGAAACGACAGAAGCGAGCGTTGAAACTCGAGGTGAGTCATACGGTATAAACAAGGCAAATATAATTGTCGAGAGCCCGAGTTAATAAAAATGACAATTAGTGAGGTAGGTCGCTAGTTCTGAGTTGTGTAAGTCTGTTAGGGGACATGAAGATCTTATCACGTTACACTCATCCAGGAAGTGTTAATGGGCCTGTATTTGACTGCACGGCCAGCACCTATATGTAGCCTATTTAGCTGTACTGTACCCAGGTTTTTCTGGGAAGGGTGTTGTCTAGAGGATGAGGTGTCCATGCGTCTACATAAGACTTTAGCCTCTTGTATATAGACGCTTGGTCAGGGAAGCTAGTTTTAACAGAACTGAGGATTTATTTATCTATTTTCAAGGGCTTGGTTGGAGGGGATTCAGAGAGACAAAAGATCTGCATAAGATACCGGAGATATTTCTACATCTTAGCAACTTAAGTATGGAAAATTATGAGCTAAGAGTGTGTAGGAGAGAGAATTGAAATTTGGTTTGGTTAAACAATTGTCATAAAAAAGAGAGAGAACAGCTGGTGGACAAGATTCAAGATACCATGAAGTGTTCGCGAAAAGGAATAGTGATTTGAGGATGGAAAGGGGCTAACGTAGTTCCCATTTATAACATAGGAAAGGAGGAGGAACACCTGAATTATAGACTAGTGACTTGCCTAACATAATAATTAAACTGTGTGACAGAACTGTTGACTAACAATTAATTTAGGAGAAAATATAATCATCTTGGTGGGCGAGATACTGTACTGGGACGGGAAAGTTCTTAGGAGAGAGTATCAAAGTCAAAGACAATATGGTATAGTCCTTGACTAGCATAATAACTAAACTGTGCGACAGAATCAAATGAGGAGAAAGGGATATCATCTTCATAGGCGAGACACTGTAATAGATGGGAGAGTTCTTATAGGTGTGGAAGGTAAGAAAATGACTCAGGATAACCATTGTGAATGGCTGTGTGTGACGAACGGAGTCCCTCAGGGATTATAACAGGTGCCACCCACCTGGTTAGTACAGTGGTAGCGCGATCGCCTCGTAATCACGGGGTCGGGAGGTCGAGCCTTGCCCGGGCCAGGTGAGCTGTTTACTGAGGGACTACGGTTGACGCTTGCCTCGGCTGGCAGCCCGCCGTGGAACACTGTGTGTGTGACACTTCAGCTTCCTCCGGGTATCGTCAGTGATGTGGCTATAGCGTGGACACCATCTCTCCCGCGTTCATGGATAAACTGTTCCACACACACGCAATAAAACACTAGAAACGTGTCACAACTAACATCACGGTCGGGCGAAAGAAAGAGTTGAGTAAGCGAAACTATATATTTCGATTGCTAACTGCAATCCGTGGTGTTAGTTGTGATTTACAAATGTGTTAATACATTTCTCTCCAGTGACTAGAAACGTGTGTTCACAGATGCGGGAGTAACCACCAGGAAAGATGAACTAACGATGCAGAGCGCTTTCGTGTATCTACATCTTCAGTCCTTCTAGTACAGGTGTACGACTTAACCCCTTGTCCCAGTCCTCTCTCGATAGCAAATGTGTTAAAGATGACGGTCTTATATTAAGAAGACTTAACCTGAGGCCTTAAAACTCCTTAACCTACTTTAAATATTCTATTCTGGGTGACACCACTGTTTTATTCATTTGAAAAGGGACCTCTACATCCTAAGAATACCAGTACGTTAAGAGGATGAAGGCGAGAAGCCTACGCCAGGAGGCGCTGAGTAGCTGCGGTCAAATCCGTCACTTTTGCCCCATTATGTTCTTTAGGGGACTGTTGGGGCAGGTAACAACAGTCACTACCTGGAATCGGAGAGGTGCGGGACTCGAACCCACGACTAAGCGAATGCGAGGCCAGCGCACTTCCGACATAAGCGTCCCAAACAAAGCAAGGGACAAATGGAACAAACTGTCACCTGAGGTGACGAAGTCCCTCGACACACGTTTTGTGAATCAATACTAAATATGGCTACAGTAGAACGGAAGGACCCGCGGACATGAATAAAATCGCCTGACGACAGCACGAAAAGTGAATCCAGCGCGAAAGGGATTTATCTAAATTCATCTTGAGTTTGGGGAAAAATAGGAGGCGGTCAGGTACAGAGAGAGAGAGGGAGAGAGAGGAAGAGAGAGAAAGAGGGAGAGCTGGAGAGACACACAGGAAGAGAGATAGAGAGACTGAATACATTGTCTCCTTTGGTAAAGAAAAGATCACACAAAGCTAGATAGAATAGCCAGTCGGCAGATAGAATGTGCGTGTATGTATGTTAGGTCACCATTACCCATAGATCAGGTCATATATGAACTCTGACCTCATCAAATATGGTAATAAGTCTCGATAACGAACCCAACACGTGATCCACGATCATAGTGGTGAATCACTGCAGTTCTATCCATATTGCCGTTCAATAGGAAGAGAATGTCGAGATTCTGAGACAGATTTCCTTATAAGGAAGAAGAGGAAGACAATCCCGCCGTGAATTCAGGAAAGTGTTCCGAGCGCTGAGTATCTGCCTGCTAGAGACTACTTGAATTGTTCAAGACGGTGGTACTCCTCAATCTTTTTCACTCTATTCTCTCCCCCTTCAAGAACTATCGACATTCCTCTGGATCCCTTTAATTCCACCCCCCCCCAAAAAAAAAAAATATATATATATATATAATATATATATATATATATATATATATATATATATATATATATATATATATATATATATATATATATGAACGTAAGCGGAGTAGGAAATGCAGGAGTCTTAGTCTTGAGTTTATTCCTGACTAATTTCGCAGGTATGCTTTTTCCTTTGAAAAAGCATACCTGCGAAACTAGTCAGGAATAAACTCAAGACTAAGACTCCTGTATTTCCTACTCAGCTTACGTCAACCTGTCAGAATGCCTCAACACACACACACACACACACACACATATATATATATATATATATATATATATATATATATATATATATATATATATATATGCTGTGCACACATACTGTATACCAAAGGCTTTTCCCCCTTACAAGGGAGGTAGACAAAAAACAATGTCATAAAAACCACTCCCACCCATTCCATCCCTATCATACTCCACTCCCATCCACCCCCTTCCCTCCCTCATCTTGGCTCCTCCTGGAAGATGGGTCATCCCTGCATCTCGCCCACTATCATGGGTCAGAAGTAGTGTCGCAAGACAGCACATCCACAGCAAGGCCGCTTCATTAAATCAGCGACCCCCCTCTCCATCCCCTCATGCAGAAAAGGAGAAGATGGGGAGAAATCTTTTTGGGCTGCATCAAATTATTTTTCATACATACTCCCTTACACCCCATCCCCCACCCACTCCCCGTCATGCATCACAGCATCATTCATATACAACCATTCTCCATTCACCCCTGACTTCTATCCTCTCCCAACCTCCCTGAACAGACATTCCTCTCTTTCGTAATGCCCCTTTTACCCCATCCATCCATCTCATCCTAGGACGGCCCCTCATATTCACTCCTTCCACCGCTGCCTTCTACACCTCTTTTACTAATCTTTCTTCATTCATTCTTTCCATGTGACCAAACCATCCCAATACTCTTTCATCAACCCTATCTCCCAACTTCCTTTCCACCTCTATTCTCCTCCCCACCTCCTCGATTCTCACTCTTTCCAGCATAGTAACCCTTATCATACTTCTCAGCATTTCATTTCAAACACATTCAAACTCCTCCTTTCTTCCTCTCTTATGTTCCATGTTTCTGTCTCATACAGTGCTGTCGGCACAATCACTCCTTCATACAATCTCCTCTTAGCATCCATTTCCAAATGTCTATTTCTCATTACACTTTTTAATCCCTCAAGGCATTTACTTGCTTCTCTCAATCTACATTCTACCTCCACTCCCACTTCTCTCTTTCCTGCCACATTCGCACCCAAGTATCTAAAACTATCTACTTCCTCCAGTCTCTCTCCCTTAATACTTCCAGTCTGCAGCCACATTCTCTCCTTGTACATCTCATCATCTTACTTTTAACCACATTTATCTTCAACTTCCTTCTTTCGCACAACCTTCCAAACTCTGTCACTAATTTCCTCAATCCCTCCTCTGATCCTACTGCAAGCAAAGTGTCGTCGGCAAACAACTGCCTTATCTTCCGCTTTTCTCCATTTTCTTTAAACATCTTCAATCCCCGACCCACTAACCTTGTATTTACTTCTCGAACCACCCCATCTATGTATGAATTGAACAACCAAGGCTACATAACACATCCCTGATGAAGTCCCACCTTTATCTCAAACCACTCACACTCTCCAATTCTGATGCTAATACGAGCTCTACTACTCTTGTAAAAATTCTTGACTGCTCTCAAAAGCTTTCCTCCATATATCTTCAAAACTTCCCACAGTGCCTTCCTGTCTACCCTGTCATAAGCCTTTTCCAAATCCATAAAACCCCCAAAACACTCTTACCTTTTCCTGAAGCTTTTTCACATATCTGTCTTACCACAAAAATCTGATCTACGCAACCCCTACCTGCCCTAAACCCATACTGTTCCTCACCAATTACTCCCTCTGTTCTCCTAATCCTCTCAATGAAGACCCTCCCATAAGCCTTACCTACTACAATTAACAAATTGATCCCTATGAAACTACTACACTCACACTTATCCCCTTTTCCATTGTAACGTGGACACTATACAGGCACTACTCCAGCACTCTGCCCTCTTTTAAACAAACATTAAACCACACCAGCCAGTCCACCATCATTGTACCTCCTTCTTAGACATTCTGCATGACACCCATCTAACCCAGATGCCTTACATGCTCTCTTTCTCTCTCCTCTCTCTGTATATATATATATATTGTATATATATATATACATACACACAATAAAACACTGGAAACGTGTCTTCACAAATACGGGAGTAACCAACAGGAAAGATAAAACTAACGATACAGAGCGCTTTCTTATATCTACATCTTAATGCTCCTAGTACAAAGAAGCACTATCACTTTGTACTTGCACTCAAGATGTTTGAGACAAAAGCACTCTGCTTCGTTAGTTTATCTTTCTTGGTGGTTACTCCTGCACACACACACACACACACACACATATATATATATATATGTTATATATATATATATATATATGTATATATATGTAATACAATGTTAATGAAGAGAAAGCCTTTCCTTTGTCGCAAAATTGACAATCATAATGATCTTTTACCAAGACGGAATCATGGACGTTTTCTGTATTCAGATTCTTCACATTATATAGAAATGTGTCTTTTGTAAAAGTAGGCCATGGTTCCCCTAAGTTCTTGTCATGGCCTCTTCGGCTTCTCACCCTCATCTTCTTAACATACTGGTATTCTCATATTTTGTATTTATACTGTCCAAAGGTCCCTTTTCACCTGAATAAAACAGTGGCGTCATCCAGAAGAAAATATTTAAGATAGATTCGTGATCGACAGCTAATACCCTTCCGGATGAGAGTCTCATAGCTCTTATATGGCCCGGACTATGGGTAATAATAACCTTACACACACACACACACCACCACCACCACCAACACTGCCCACCAGAGTTGGAGTGCCGGCTCGAAGTGCAGCGATGATAAAATTTTCAGCTCTGAGCGGGACTCGAAAACGGATCGCTGAATTAGCTGTTTCGAGCGGTACCACTGCGCCGTCGTGTGTGTGTGCGCGCGATTCCCCATGGTCTTGGATCACGTGTTGGACTCGTGATCGATAGTTATTAACCTCCCGGATGAGAGCTCAGAGCTCGTATGACCGATCTATGGGTAATACTGTGACCTTACACGCACACCACACACACAATCAACTCCCCGCCCACGAGAGTTGGAGTAACGACTCGCAGGGCAGCGATACTGAAATTATTTCAGCCCTGGGTGGGATTCGAACCCGGACTGCCGTTGTGGCAGCCGAGGACTCTAACCACTGCTGTGTGTGTGTGTGTGTGAGAGATAT
>NW_027467561.1:0-30000 GCF_046742065.1 Oratosquilla oratoria
CTATGGAGATAACTATTAGTTTTGCTTAATTTCGAATCTTATCAAAATTTTACCTCAGCGTGATGGGACGACGCGGACCAATGGAATTTGACAAGCGTTACGAAACGTTCCAAAATGTTTATTTCACATTTATTTATCTTATCTATTTTTTTTGGGGGGGGAGGGGGGCCGTAGCCCTCTTATGTATACGAGTAGGACTTGTGATCATTATATTCTGGATAACGACAGAATCGTTCCCAGGCCAAAGGGACCGGTACGCGGATACCCCCGAGCATCGATTCCTACCTCCAGAACAAAACCCAGCCATGAGAGTAACCGATACCAAGACAACAGGTCGCTTCACTTGGAAAAAGCTAACCCTCCATACAGGGGCAGGAGAAAATGACAAAACAAAAATCAACACCTCGATACCCACAGGCCTCCCCATGACGTAATGCATCCATTCATGGTTATTCTTCTGAACAGTAGAACATGCCTGTTCTTAGTTTCGACTTGGGAACTGCACGTCACTCTCTGTGGCGGTACCACCCTGAAAAAAATATTCACCGTCCACATAGGGGCATACTAATACGCTGTCTACCAACCTCATTCCCTACCTAAGTGGTTCAATCTCGCCATCGGTTACCTCGGTACACCAATACCTGACAAGATTAATTAACACTTAATCGACCATTATTATTATTATGGTTTTTTTTTTTGGGGGGGGGGGGTCAGGGAGTGGACTTGGGGGTCTCGATCAATCACAACCCCGCTCATAAGAATAAGAACATAAGAACGAAGGAGACTGCAAGAGACAATAAGGCCTATACTAGACAGTTCCATGTCCATTACCACCCGTCATCATCCCCATCTATCAAGTTGTCCAACCGTTTCTTAAAACAGCTGATAGTTTCAACGCTCACTACACGGTTACTAAGTCTATTCCACTCGTTGACCAAGCCCGAAGCCTGGCGTCAACCAAAATAAAATATATAAAGTCCTGACGATGTTAACAACACAGCCGATCCCTAGTGTCAAACATCTGCTTTCCGCCAGAAGATTTCATTCATCTCCCAGGCCCTGTAAGATGTACGTTGAAGAGAAGCATCTCCCCATCGCCCATCTTCAAACCTCGTGGGGGCTGGCATTCGGTTTCCAGACCTCAAGAGCCGACAACCGGCGACAGCTCTTCTTGTTCCCCGGTAAGACAGAGATCTACACAAATATGACACAAAGGAGTACGACGCTACTCCTGACAGATCTACGGGTCCCAAAGAGCGAGGTGGCCCATACGGATAGAAACGCTGGTAAACTACAAGCCCATACCAAGAGGAACAACGGTTCCCGAAGTCTCTTCTCGGTTCCTGAAGCAAAAGGGAACATCTACCACAATGTCTCCGTCACGTCACTACAAAGAGAACCAAAAAGAACCATCTGCAACACCACCTGTGCCTCTGGGAGGCAGGTGGCCCTGGCGAGGCGACTTTCACGTCACACACCGTCACACACAATCCACATGACGCAACACACGTCACATGTTTCGTTTTGAGCCAGAGAACTCCCGAACATTTTTTCCTTATTTTTTGGCGTCTATCCTGGCTGTCGGCAAGAGATTTTATTCAACCGACAGGAACCCCCCCCACACACACACGGCCTATGCGGGGGTCAAGACTCCCATTTTCAGAAGGAACACTCTTCATCTCGTGGAATGTTCTAGTCCAGTCCACGTCGAACTCGGCAATCTATTTCGAGTTTATTAATTTTTTATACGTTGCAACACCCCACAGTGCCTGCCTGCCTGCCTGCCTGGTCATGCACGCACGCAAGCAAGCATGGTGGTTGGCCTATGTCTGCATGCATGCCCCGCGCCACCATTATTGAGCTGTCCAGAGAGGCGGCGCGAGGGGGCTTCTGCAAGCAGGAGCCAACACCGAGAACGTTACGGCACCGCGAAGATGATCCTTCTTCAGGAGGTTCCTAGCACACACGACAAAGAACGCCCACTAAATCGCCCCGACAACGGAAGGGGGAGTGGGGGTGGGGTGGGAGTGGGGGGGGGGAGGACTTCAACCGCATGTTTATCGTCCCCCACCGTCATTTTCACACACGAAGGTCTCCCCTGCACTGCAAGCCAGATCCTCGCCAAACATCGTCGTCGACTCGCTCAGTCCAGGACGCACCTCGCCCACTCCTCACTTCCTCCTCTTCCTCCTTAGTCCCTCTCCTTTCTCCTCACCGTTCCTTCCACCACCGAACTCGGTTCACCTCCATCATCGCCTATACATGAGTCCCAACCGATTCTTCAAGTGACTTTTGATCATCTACGCAGTCTGTCTACCGCCCACACAGTCCAATACCATTACGCAACCGAATGGACTGGTACCCGGGCCAATTCTCACTGGTACCGCCCCACTACCGCCCACGTTCTCTTTTGGTAGTGCGCGCCCGCATTCGGACTCTCTTGTACTCTGTTTCGTACCATTCTCGGTTCTTTCTTCTTACTATCCTTCTATTTACATCTCGCTAGACCTCTGCCTTTTCAATCCACCTCTTCTCTCTTCTCTATCCAACCCACTACATACAGCCTGTTGACCCCTTGCGTACCAGGTGGCACTTTTCCTTTCGTCGTGGTTGTCGCCAGGCTATTCTATTACCGTTCATCTCCGCGGCATGCCCTCAGCAGCTACGGGGTTGTGACCGTAGACCGTCTCGAAAAACCACATTCCTTAGCGGGTTGTACTTTCCTTTTCAATTTGGCAACCGCCAGGCCATTTCATTCATCCCCCAGACACTCTACCCACATGGGGAAGGAAAGAGGGTTAACCTCTGTATCAGTGACGCACTTTACATATTTTCTTCTGGCTACGGTAAGACGGTTATGCAACAGAACGGGACAAGTCCTCTCCTGCTCGAAGGACGATTGATCTGTCCGTCGATAACAGTCCTCCTTCTACACCCTCGCCCGCATTATATCAATCAACCTGTTATTAACTAGAACCAAAATATCTGAAGTGCCACAGCTCGAAAGAGAGGACAGATTCCCTATACCCACTCTGCCGCGGTGAAGCACTTTATAAACTTAGTTCTTGCGATCGTCAGCTGACTCCTATTCTACCCGAGCGTGGGTGGTGACGACATACCGTGGCGGTTCAAATCCCCTCCCTTCCGGACCGTGTGGCACTTTCACTTTTCAATTCAACTGCCGCCGGGGCGATTTGTTATCCTGTTAAAGCGTTATTCTTTCAAAAGTGAACGAATTAACAACACTCATTACAACACTCATTGCTTTATCGTCTCCAATATACACAAAACGCGCGGTGGGCAACATATACAAAATATTCACGCGCGGGTATATATGTGCGTACGTACATGCGTGTAACACACGCGCGCGCACACAATTACCACCTCGCACAAACACAAAAATCCCCATCCCCACCTCCTACGTTACTTTCCCATCGATCCCACATCCGCTCCATCTCCTACTGCCCCCGTTACATCTCCACAAGCACAGACGTTACCGTCAAGCTGATTGCAGAGGAAATGAACACGGTCATGACTACGCACAAGAACGTCGATAAAGCAACCCAATGCATCACCAGTAGGCGCCGCCGTTGCTTGTTCTGCGGCTGCCAATGATCGCCAGATGGCATTCGGCGTGCGGTCGGCAAGATCTTCTAAATAAGTTAACGATTCGCGGAAAATGTCAGGCACGAGTTTACTCACAATTATCTTGAGAAAGGAGTGGAGGGGACGGAAGAGGAAGTAGCCAAAATCACATGCAGCCGACCGCAGAACATAACAGCCATCAAGTTATCTGGCGTTAATAGGCATCTCGGTCCAGGTTGGCGACAGCTCCTACTTCCAAAGACAGTGTTGGACCCAAGAACAGGTGTGTGTACTTATCATGTCATAGATACGTAAAGCACGAAAACTGACAGTTTTCGTATGTACACATCAACGAATACATTGATAAAAAGTGGGATTTGATAGAGAAGGGTAAATTGAAACATTACATTTATTTTACCACATCACTGCTCTTATCACACAATTGCAAAACAACAACATATACTTTATCTATAACTTGAACACGTAATTTCCTATGATGTAAATGCAAAGGATTAATCACATATTTCTCATATCAGTGATAAATCTAAATCTGATGCAATATATAAAGGTATGTATCAGGACATTAAAAGTTGTTCCTTGTTGTATATTAACAATATATCTGGTAATTTTATAACTAGAGGTAACATATAAGTTCCTGTAACCATTCGTATTATCACGGTTTGCTAAAATCTATATACAGTATATAACTTTTGATTAAATGCAATGTACGGGTTTCCAATTGAATGTACTTGGTATTTTTCAAGTACTTTGGGACTAAATACAAGTACCATTGAGTTTTTAAACTCAAAGTACAAGTGCATGAAAATCTGCACTTAAGTCCAAGTACAAGTACATGTACTTGAACCCGACCTTGTCCAAAGGTATCCTATTAATTCCTCTGGCACTATGTGGTATACCTGTTCACAAGTAAATTTGATCCTGCACAAGCCTTAGATTGTTGGCATTCCGCCTATCAACTCCTACTACTAGAGCAATCGCCGAAGTAATTTTTGTTACTCACACACACATACACATACACACACACACACACATATATATATATATATATATATATATACACATATACATACATACACATACACATTACACACAACACTGTCGCAGATAAAAACAAGACAACCTAGAATTAAAACATGGCAATAGCATTGTTTTCTGGAAGCAAATTAGAAAGTAACATTCCAACAGCAACCTTCATCGCTCCAGAAGGAGGCTGCAGCTATACATCAGCCTGGCGTTAGCCAAAATAACATAAATAAATAAATAGAGATCCACCCAATACGACTGGGCTGGGGAGATCTTGCACCTGCCAATCCAGTCCCACAGTCGCACCAAGTTTGGACTTGGAGGCTCCTAACCCCGACAACTACCGAACTACTCTCATTGTCATTCTCTGGCGAGACGAGGAACTCGGTAGTTATGCCACCCGAGCCCCAGGGGCACCTGGCTCTCACTCATGACCCCTTCAGCACCGAGTGGTACTCGCTTACTCATACCCGTGGCACCCCCTCCCTCGGTAGCATTGGGATGGTAACCCTTCATTGCCGGGTGGTGCTTTCTCCTTTATTCTGGCTGCCGTCAAGCTATTCTATTCATCCCAAGGCACTTCTTTCCGCACCGGATGGAACTTTCATTCTACGCGGAGTGCCAGGTGCCACCCCCAGGCACTTGATAAAGGTTAAAAATCTATCTCTTCGCCACCCCCCCTCCTACTTTCTCAGCCACACTCACGACAACAATTATATTCTTACACACACACGCGCGCAAGAATTATTAAAACCTTACTCTTCCCTACAACCCTTTGGTCCACTTTTAACTAGGTCCTAACAGTCCCAACTGACCGCCACTTAGGTGATTAAAATCGCTTGCCGGCATTCGGAAAATATATATATATCAAGTACGTCACTGTATCATTAACTCTTTTCCCCTCATGAGAGAGCCACGGTGATGAAGAAACTCGCATGGCGGTTGGCCTGATCGTGTTTAGAGAACCAGATGGTATGGGGGGGGGGGGGTTATTGACGACATGGTCGCCCTTTTCCCATACTTGGGTCTAACTACAGCCAACCTTGACCCTTTCCCACCCACCCCCTCCCACCTCCATCCCTTCTTTCTCACCTTTCACCACATATTCGCACGAGTATCACCTTCGCCGACTACCGTCACGCAGGTATCGAGTGATACATAAAAAATAGACAAATAAATAAATAATTACCGTGGAAGTGAGGCAGAGAACGGAGAAGAAAGCTAGCAGGTTTTGATCAAAGCATGCAGATATGGTTTAAGCAATGGAGAGAATGAATGAGGAAAGATGAGCAAAGAAAGATTGGTGAGCTGAGGTGGATGGAGTGAGTTTGAGAGGAAGACCAAGAATAAAATGGAGGGATGGATGGAATGCAGGAGCTTAGGACACACGAGGAATGTCTGTCGAGGAAGGAAGAGAGTCCAAAAGAGGTGAGTAGAGGGTGGGGGGTTGTGAATACATGAAGGGCTGAGTGGAAGAGGAGGAGAAGGAGGAAGAAGAGGAGGAAATGTGTCTCACTGCATTGCCTCCGACCCGAACAGTGTGACGGGAGGCAGGGACGATCCTTCATCCGAGAGTTGCCGAAATGAGAGGGTCAGATACATAAGCTTTATAGGCGTCTTGACTAGGACATCTCCTTAACAAGGGAGAAGGTCCTTAGGTTTAGACATCCTACACAGCATCAAACTTAACGTTTTCTATCCTGAAGCAAGATAACGTGAAAACCTTGTAGTATAAGCATGTTATGTACATAATTTAAACTACACATAATACCTATTTAAGACAGTTGTGTGTATTTACCTAGTTGTATTATAGGGGAAGGGGAGCTATGCTCGTAGTGACCTGTCTTTGTAGCTCTCAGCCTCTAGTTTGTTCTTAAATTCTTGCATGGCTTTTGCACACACACCATTGTTTCGTCCAATTTATGTGTGTGTGTGTGTGTGTGTGTGAACACAACCTAAATATGACGAATTCTAATATCCGGCTGCCGCCAGGCGATTTTATTCAACAAAAAATTAACAACAGGTCCGAGAGACTACACCAACACACCATGACCACAGCCCAAGACCTAAACCCGAGGAGCCAGACCTTGGCTACTGCGTCACGTGACCAAGTGAACACGTTCTTGATAACGGGCAAACCGGCCTGCACACCACGTCACGCAAGTGACGTCCCAACACGCAATACGTTTCACGTGTGCGCACGTGCGCATAAGCCGCAAAACAAGCAAATTATTTTCGGAAACGTGTGTACAGATCTTAAAACTAACATAAGCAATCTCCCACCGGCAATAAAGATGTAATTACACCCATGAATAAATAGATTAATACTAATAAATCTAACCAACCTTTTACTTGTTACCCAGTGACCTAACCAATGTTTGTTTGCTAACAAGAATTAACCGCTGACTTAACCCAACGCCCTAATTAGCTTTATAATTACTTTTCATAATTATTTCTCATAATTGGAGGGTAACTGTCCAATGGGCAACTGTCCTAACAAGGATATTGCACATATGAATAAAATAGCCTGACGGCAGCCAGGAGAACGGGAAAAGGGCCACCCAGCACGAAAGGGATTAACAGGCAGATTCTGAATAGAAACACAATGCATGCATGCACATGCACGGTTGGTGTGTGTGTGTGTGTGTGTCGTGGGGGGGGGCAGATTCCGCTATCTGTTTTATGGGGAGAATGTCTAACAAGCTGACCATATGGCTTGGCTAGATGACCACATGGCTACTGGAAGTGTTCTACACCATTATTATTATAAACTACAGCTACATAACAGGCCTGGCCTTATTCAAACTGCCCCCGAAGCACGGAACACAAAATACCCAACACTACTATGCCCCACACCAACAATCCCCAGAAATCACCATAATATACTTTCTTAGTGATTTGTGGTCTCGCCCGGAGGCTGTTGCCGGTTTCCTGGAGGCCGCGGGTCTTCTGGAAGAGACCTGGGGCAACGGATTGATAGCTCATGACCACTCCTTACTAGAAACGTATTGTGACTCATCCTAATTAATCATGCATTGTGACCTTTCCTATTCATTTCAGTCTTATGAACTTTCCTAATTAGTGGCTTGTGGTGTTTGCTAATTTGTCTAGTTATACTTTGTGACCCTTCCTAGATATAAATTCTTTTCGTCTATTTATGTAATTTGTACTGCTCTTTTATCTGACCTCTAACTTCAAATGTGAATTACACGAAAGCTTTTGGAAATTTCGTGATTACTTTTCCTAAGTGGTAACTAGTAGAACTACATGTGTGTATATATATATATACACACACACTACTGATAATTCACCAGCGTTTCTATCCTTCAAGACAACATCGCGTCGAAAAGGTTGTCAAGACTGCAGCTTACCAGCGCTTATTATGTACAACCTTCCGCCGCCTTAGTGCGCTATATTACATATGATGATGTATAATTTGGTTAATGGTCCTGATTTCTGTAGGAAGTTGTAAACAGTTGGCAGAAGTGTTTTGTCGCTCAGTATTTGGTGTAGAGCCAGTGCTGTTTGTGGGAGCAGATGACAGTAGGTAGGTAGGTAGAACCATTATTCATAACGGTGTCAAGAGAAAGATAAGAAGGTAACAGAAAGATGGGGGACTAGTAGAAATTAAAAGTGATATATATATATATATATATATTAGTATCTATTCATGGAATAATGTCACGTGACTCGGGTCGGATGGTCAGTAATGTCCTTAAAGCATTCAATGCATTAAATTCATGCAGTCAATACCCTAATAGAAAAAATTATATATATATATAATAAAATAATGCAATATTCGGCTCACCACACACTCACACCCTCCCTCTCGACCCGCATGCATTAATAAAATGACGTCACTGCATCAAGAGCAAATGGCAAATAAGCGGCTAAAGTAGCCACCAGGGCGCGTAAACGTTCACCTGCGAGAGCTGGCATTCCATCCACCTTCATCCACTCGTGACACTTCCACAATGTCCACCACCACCAACACACAGCATACCACACCACTATACTACACTCCACAAACCAAGTTCCCAAACAGAAGCTTTACTGTTGGCCTTCATATATTGTATGCATCGATATGCTTGACCTTGTAAAGGCATTTTTCAAGAGAGCTATAACCTCCTCCCAATGGTGATGTTCCCTACCCTGAATAAAATAGTCCGGCGTGAGTCGGAATAGAATCTGATATGTAAAGTTTAGGTCACTGGAATAAATTCAGCAGTTTCCAGTTTTTCGTCTTGCTTCTTGGAGTCTGAAGCGCAAGACAACGTGACCCTGGCCGGGTCTATGAGCGGGCGCGTTGTTGGGTTACGCTTGCTATAACATGTTGTGCACGTGGTCCGGCTTAGCACTGTCGGACCTCGAAGGAAAGAACAGGCATCAAAATCGGTCTCGAAATCAACAAGACAGTTACAAAACTCAATGGCTGCTTTAGCAAGCCTCTGGTGACAATGCCATGTCCCAAAGTAGATTTCTTTTTCTTTTTCGTACAAACAGGTAAAGGGAGGATGACTGTTGAAGACAGACCATTCTGGACAACCATCAATAGCAACAACACCGAAAAAATTGAACATGTTGATGCTCTATGATGTCTGTGATATAAAATTATCACACAGAAGTGTGCACTACATTCTGTCAGACACATTGCTACAAATTTTGTGCCAAGAATGTTGGGTGACAAGCAGAAAGCACACGTTGCAGCTTGCAGGGAGCTCAAGAATCTTGTTAGATAAAATCTCCCAATTCACCAACTCTGGGAAAAGAACATCAGGTTCTCAGCAAGTTCAAGTCAATGTTGATTACTTTCTTATATACAAGAGGTTGTTGGCATGGGCTTTGTCCCATCCAGTCAAGCTACCAGGGGAAATTTTTACCATGAAGTTTTGCAACATCTGAGGGAAATCATTCACTGCAAACATCCAGAACAATGGAAGACCAAGGATTGGGACCTGCATCATAACAAGACCACTGACCATACATCAACCACTGTTAGCCATTTCTAGCTTTCAGTAACATGGTAATCATCCCCTACCCACCCTATTTGTATGACTTTAGCCCCTTGTGACTTATTCCGGTTTCTATTCCATTCTGCAGTTTACAATTTTAATAATCAGTTGGATAAAAACATTAATATGCTGATGTTCATTAATCTATTAATTACCTTGTTTATTCAATCACCTGTTTGTAAAAACCCGCCATTGCAGGTTACCTGAAAGCTGCAGGCCTTCTAGAAGAGACCAGGGGGTTATGGATGGATTGCAAATTATATAAATAATTATTTCTTCTGCTGTCTATGACTTTGCTATAACGAGTCTCCTGTTGGCATACCTTGGCACTGGAATGGACTTGGGAACCTAAGCTATCTGGTTCTCATAGTGGGAGGCCAGTGATATGTAATCACAAATAGTTTCTTAGCAATAGATATGAATCTAAGCCTAATGCATTATATGGAGAAAAAAATAAATAAAATAAAATAAAATAAATAAATAAATAAATGTGGGAAGAAAGTTCCAACATTTCCACTCTTCATTGATCAATGTGTTCCTGATCCTCCAATCATGAATTTTCATGTCCACCCCCCACCCCCAATGGATCTCTCTGGAATAAAATATCAGGACACCATTTGTGCTGTATTAGTGCTGGGTTGTTTCTCTCACCTCCTTATACTAGGAAGGGAGCAATCAATGGTTGCCAGCCCCTTTTGTGTGTAAAATTGGAGGAAACAGTTCAAACTGATAAAGAAAGAGCAATGAAAGTAAGATAAAAGTTAATAATATTGTAACCACTTTAGAAATCATGCCCATTATCTAGTTAATACAGAATGTGCCAGCTCTTCAATAAATATGTGACCATACATGTTGCTATCATTTCCTGCTACTCAATGCAGGCAGGAAGCCTCTTGGCAGTGGACACACAGGTAAGTGTATAACACGATAAGGGTAGGGGACCAATCATGATGACTACTTGGGCCAAATGATTAGTTGGATTAAAAGATGACAAGAATGTCACTATATTATTGGATGGTGACCAGGAGCTGCTCCATCTTGCATTACCACAGAGGTAATGGATTAACCCAAAGAAGAACCACCCACTGACCCAACATCCATGGCAGCTCAACAACTTCACTACCAAGGAGTTGGTACTTGGTATCCAGAATGGGCCCAACATTTACTAATTTATCCACAACACTCCAACTTTCTTCTGTCCCATACTCTTGTATTTCCTTTTACTAGGGAGGACAACACACCAGCATCTTCCCTTTTACACCTGAGCCCCAAATTCACAAGACCCACCACATTAGCACACAGCTCTCTAATGTAAAAGCTGCCACTCTTGGGTCTGTCTCAGAATGCACAGTGGTACACCAAAATATACTATTCTCTATGAATACAAAGGAAACTACTATCTAAAGACAGTAAAGGAAATAATCACTACCCAACACAAGCAATACAATATACAGTACATCACAGACATCTACATACTAGCAACTAAATCCACACCTTAACACCAACCACTAAATCATTAAACAAATACCATACTGGGCAAGGACCTGACCTCACAACATCACATTTGGTTCTACACTTAACCTGAAGACCAAGAAGGAAACAAAATTCTAGACCAAGTATCTATCCTAATCATACTTAACTTCAATAAACCTATAAGACAACCCTACAACAAAATAAATAAGCAACTTCCCCAGGTATCTTAGTGTGTCTATCCTCATTCCATTTATAAACATAGGAAACTATTCAATATCTACGTTGACCACTTCCAAATAGACTACAGAATTTGAATTCTGACGGCATACAAAATGAGGCGAGATGCAAGCTTTTAGGTTCCTCACGTTTCATCCATGGAAATCTAAAGCTCATACTGCCGAGTTTCCTTTAACAACAAACTTGTCCAAATGAATAGTAGCCAATGATAGAACTGCCAAGCAAAATGAAATCAACCCACAAAACACAAAAAAAGGTCTAATTATAAAGAAAAATTAAAAGATTTAAAAAAGACAATATGAAGGGGAATAATAATATCTTGACTTGAGCTTCACTAGCTGGAAACCCATAGACCCACCTACAGATCTCCATGCCAAAAAACTATGGAGACTGTTGTCTGTGTCATATTAGTGTGGAACATTTCTATGCCACCAGCTGAAAATAGCAGAAGGGCAGTCATCCCCAGTTGTCAGCTGTGTGAAAAGGTGAAAAAATAGGCCTAGGGCCCTCCCATACATCTTTCTGGAAAGAAACTTTGGACTATTGTCTGTGTGGTATTTGTGCAAGACATTTCAATGTCACCAACTAAAAGTAGTATAAAGGGAGAAGTTGCTACTTCTCAGATTTCAACATGTATATGAAATATAGTTAAAGTTGAGAGAGAGAGAGAGAGATCTTAGTTCCAGTGTGAAGAACACAAGGGTGTGCACCTCCTGATGGAGGAGAGGAAGTTGACAGGTTTTCAAATGGGAACCCCTGTTGCTGTTTATCTTATAAGACCATCACAAGCAGGTACATGTCATTGGTCCCAATATAATGGGAAGGAAGATCCTATCAAAAAAATAAAAGAACAGATACAGCAGCAGTGAAATATACATACATAATATATATATATATTTATATATAACTACAAAGTAATGTCATAATACATTCATAAAATTCAACAAAGACCCAGTGTTGGATAAGAAGAGATGAAGTAGACAATATCCATATATTTTGATCACAGTCTGTGACTGACATATATGGATATTGTCTACTTCAACTCTTCTTATCCAACACAATGTGTCTTTGTTAGATTCATACACAGAACAAGGCCATGTTGTACAAAGCCCAATTAGAACAAATCTATTAACTGGTAACTTATTAAACAAAAAGTAACAAGTTCCTGTTCAGTCATAATTCTGAGATACTTCTGCCCAAAATTTCCTGACAAGCCATTACTATGGTATCACTTGCTCAATCCGTTAACCCTGGTCTAACTTCCAGGATGCCTCTCCCAGGTAATCAGCAACAGCAGCCACCAGATCAGCCCACAAGTCACTCATGGAAGAGTTATTGTGTTGTCTGGGTAGGGCAATGGTGGGAAACTGTTGGATGAGTGTTTCATGTCCTCTGTGTGATGACTGCACCCAGGGTATTTTATTTCTATGGCCAGTTCTAACCCGTTGGTAACGTTTTAGTGTCTGAGGGCAACCTGAACAAAGTCATACTAGTGTGATTCTTGAATTTTTTTGGGGAGGTATTCTGCTGTGGGAGACTGAAGGACTGAGTACTTTTGTGGCAAGTCTTGAAGGACTTGTTTTGTGATCTGAGTGCACGTGTTTTTCAATGTACATGTTTAGGGGGGCATGTGGTAGGTTGTTGTAAATGTTCTGTTCTGCCATTTTGTTTTTTCCATTCAGCTGGATGCACTTGTGTTATGTAAGATGTCAGGGTGCTGTGATGCTAGAGCTCACCAGGGACTGTTCTGGTACCTCTGCATGCAAGTGCTGGCTGGTGGGGGGGGGGGGATGATGATTTGTGGGTCCTGGTTGGTGGTGGCAGGAAAATAATATTATATTACTAACAAATTAATAATAATATATTCTTTTTCATTTTCCAATAATCTAAATTTCAGGACCTCTGCCACCTATAAAACTGGCACTGCTTCCCTGGTAAGGTAGGTAGGTAGAACTCGAGGCTTGTGCATTGGACTATATGTGTGTGTGTCATTTCATGTGTTCTACTGAAAGGATTTTGGTTTCTAAGTGTACTGCAACTATATGAATATGTAAGGAGGGATTGTATATCAGCAGAGTGTGGCTTCCTTGGCTCACACATTGCTTGATGAGTAGGTAGGAAGTCCATCAGATAAGAGAATCCGTTTTAGGTGCATCCTGTTTTCAAAGCTTTGTTCTATGCAGTCTGTAGGGTGTCTATGTTTCTATAATTACTTGTTATGAACCATGCTATGGAGGGATAGCTAATGATCATTCTCAAGAACTGTTTATACTGATCAGAATCCTCCTGCTGAACTAAAATCTATTTTCTTTCTGATTTTCAGTTAGGTCCTTGATGTGTAGGTTGAAAGAAATGTGTTTATTGAAAAGTTGGCCCAGGATCTTAGAAACCTTTACCAGTAGAAGGGTTTGCCCATTCAATTTTAATAATGGTTGGTTCTTTAACTCATGGTAATGCAGAGAGTAATATGATGATTTCAGAGGGTGGGGGCTCTATTCTCTGTCTTAGCAATTTCTAGTTTGTCTATGAATGTTCTAGGCAAATGTTTTGTAGATGCTGTTCAGGGTTATCATCACTAGGTCATCTGCATAGGTAAGTGCCTTTGTGTAGTACTGGATCTAGTGTGGGAAAATTACTTGCGTATGGTGAAAATAGCAAATAAATGGATGCTGCGTGATCTCCATCAAGAATTAGTTTTAAAACTAAATTTCCTCATACAGAAGGTACTGGCAGGGTCTGAAACTGGCCTAATGTGAATCAAAACTGCATACTAACTATTCACGATAAAACACATGTCTGGAGGAATTTGCATGTATTACCGAATACAAACTTCCAGTCAAACGATTTTCTTGCATCAAGTCTGGAATACTTTCTTAGAAATTGATAACTACAAGCTGAATATTTCGAACCAATATCATCCAACCTATGTCTCAACGGAATAAGAAAATATATCCTTGAGTTATATCAATGTGTGCATCATGCGGAAAGAATGCTTGTTGCAGTCATCGTTGTTCAACAACCATATTCCAGCCGCGCATGCCTCTCAGCTGATCGTTCGTAGCTCAATACCTTTAAACCTTTTTTATTTTTAATTAGAAAAAACACCATCTTAGCCACAAAGAATTCTAAAATACTTACATGACAACTCGTGAAAGAAGGGATGATATCATTTGGAATATATGGCGAGATCAATAATCCAGAAATACGAAATTAGCAGGAGAATCTTTCAATCACCCTCCTCCGACAACCAACCATTTTGAACTAAGATTCTGTTTGTTATGTCACGTGATCTATCAGGCTTGCCAACCTAACATACGTTGCGGTTAAAATATAAACACGATGTCTACAAATATATTTATAGTAATAAAAACACTGCTTACCAAATTAGTAACTACGATAATTTAGTTAATGAAAACATGTTGAATAAAATCGAACATATTCAATACGTAGATAAAATTTATGAGAGCGGTTGATTAGAATCTGTGCCAAGCTGCATTAGGTCGTTGAGTGAAACATTTACAACCTGGACAGTTACATACTATTTGACACGGAAAGTTTAATTGGTATTTGATTGAAGATGGAGTGGTATGCCATATAGTCATGACACAAAATCACTACATTTATCGTAGTTATATGTAGATGTAATATGATTATTGAGCAAAGTATCGCCTCCGTTTTGCGTTTTAACGAAATGTCGTCACTCAGATGAGTATAAATTTACCTAGTATTTTACACATTTTATGTTCATGTAATACAAATTTGTGTCAACCACACTAGTTTTCCATATAGAAAACTTCAGGGGTAACGCTGGTTATCAATGAGGGTCTTTTTGCAATCGTCATCTCAAATCCAACCAAGTCCAAAAGCTAAATAGGAGTGCCGTTACTTAATTTAGTTCATATATAATAACTGTTACTGTATTAGTCAAGTTCGTAGTTTCATGGCCAGCAATTGTGCCCCAATTTACGGTCTTTGAACAACTATATTGTCCACCAGATTGTTTTCATAACTCTCATTAATTAGTTTTGGAGGAGAATTTATTTTTACTCTTTAGACTATACTCTACCAACATGTCACAGGGATGAATGGAATTGTCGGCAGCCATATTTAGGGAAATAGTCTCAACAGGTATGGAAGGGGATATTCGAGTTGGGTCCTGGGGTGTGTCTAAAAGAATATCTTAACCCCTCGGCAGTTAGAACAAAAGGAAAAAGGGCACCTGCTATGGAAGGACCAAACTAGCTTGTGGTGTACCTTATACTATTTCTACGTATTTTTCTCTATCCTAATTATACCATATTTAAAATTTCAAGGTCGTGATCTTAATATCTTAAATTGTCATCATTTCAATGTGTTCATTTCCAGCTAAGAGTATAACTTAATACACTTTTCATAACATATTCTAGAAATTGAGGTGCATTCTTTTTGTAATTATTGTAATTTGTTTTATTTTCCCCACATAGTTCTTATTCATGCATTCTTTTTTTATTTACTAGAGAGGTGGTGTAAAGCTGGAATACTGTCAACAACTGTGGAGTCCAACAACTATTGGAAAAGTAATGAAGATTTAGAATTGGTACAGAGGAGCTTCACCAGTTAAGTTACAATAATAAATGGCAAGAACTACCTAGAAGCATGTAAAGGTCTGCTATCCAAGAAGAAAAAAAAAAGACATCAGACAATTTGGAAATGCAGGGTTTAGGAAGTCCAATGCTAATCATGCATAGAATTGAGATAAAACAGGACACAAGGAAGGGTCCACTATATCAAAAGTCCTTAAGCAAATTGCCAAAATGTGAAAGCATTTATGAGCAAGCACCCTTGGTAGGACAGAACCAAAAAAATAATTCACGTCCTTCTTGCAGAAAGTTGAAAACACTCCTTTACCATCATACCAAAACTTTATAACATTGGCCAGGAGTCCTTAGCCTCAGTCCCATACATCTAAGGCAGAACAGAATATACATCATTAATGCCTGTAAGGTGAGTCATCCAAAATTATCACAAATCAACATCTGCTGTCTGAAAGTTTATGCCCATAGCAACCTTGCAAACTTCTGTTTATAAGTACATTTTCCCTTGGCACTAAGAACTTTAAAAAACATCATAAGTGTTTTTGCATAGTACTTGGTTTCTTCTGTATAAGGTTACTTGTTACTTGTAGTTCTTTTTTATCTGGTTCCACTCCACCAGTGGTGCTCTGCAGGACCCTCACATCAATAAAGATCTACTTCAACTTTATAATCTGTATTCCTCTTTGATGGTGAGGTCTTCCATATTGTAACATTCAGAGAACAGGGACATCTTGAGTTGATCTTTGAAACCTTGAATACTGACAATATGTCATAGATCGAGTGGAAGACTATTGTAAAATCTTGGGGAGGCTGACTTAAAAGAGCGAAAACCAACACATGATACAACTCAATGTTCAAATAGGTTTAGACCTGAGTTAGCTCAACGAGTGTTTACGCCATCCTCAGTAGGGTTGACCACCTCTAATAGACTCCTTAAGTATGATGGTTTTCTAGGTGTATAGTGTTAATTCTCATGCATTGATTTTCAAGTATTGGCATTTATTTTTATGATGCAGTGTTGTTCTCATTAACCTTGGTCTTTATATTTGTTGCAAGTTTCATAACATCATCTTCCATAATTGAGTTCTCCATCATTAGTTTAGTCTTCATAATCACATTTTGTCCAAGATGATGTTGAATGTTTTAATCTAAGATATAATTAATTTTCTGTTTTACATGAACTAGTGTTTTTATTGCAAATGTCCAGTTTTCACTCTCATTTTATGCCCTACAACTTTATTTTTATCATCAGGTTGTACTAACAGTTAATTGTGAACACTGTTTTTTATATTTTGATCATGGATTTCTATTTTGTTTATTGCTTTCATGTTATTTTCAGTTTTTTCATCATCAGTAATAATTTTTATGACTGACATATTCTATTTTTCATCATAAGATGCTAGTATATGAGTTCATCTTTCTGTAGTATCAGTTGTTCCATCCATGTTTTTATTTAGGGCATCATGAAATACCTAATCTTTTGAATCCATTTTTCCTATATTATTGAGTGAAAAAGGAATTAAATTTGTGTTGGATGAATGTAGGATGAGTGGAGGGTGAATGCATGCCTTAGCTGGTTACGTACCATATAGGGGAGACGGAAATTTTGGGTATATAAGTAGATTAAATGGGTTCAAAAGCTTTCAGTTCATCCTGACCCTATATAGACCAGTTATGTAGCCTTCTTTTATGACTGGAGACTAATCTCCACTCAAAAAAAGAATGAGTATCACATTTTGCTTCCATTGTCCCCCCATTCTCCTGACCTTCTTGAATCTCTCCATTACCACAACCATGATTCCACCTCTTCAGCCCAGTACTGTCTCCAAGGATTGAAAAGCTGTTATCAGCAGTGTTTCCTAGTAAAATAGTATGCCCTCCAACATCATTTCATACAGAATTCATATTCAATGGCTCTCTCTTATTTTTTGCATTTATATTTGCCAATACCATACTGTTTAAAGGCAATGAGTTAGAGGGGAGAAAGGCTGAAGGAAATGGAGAGCATTAGATAGTATAATTAATGCCAATCAATCTGTTGCCCATGGTCTTTTGTGGAAATCTGTGGCCTTCAGGCAACTGGCAATAGCCCAGGTGTATCCACAAGTCATTGAGGGTAGATATATTATTGTCTAAGGATTGTTAGTGTGGGGCATCGTAATATGAGGTGTTCTGTGTCCTCTATTTGGTGGCTGCATCTGGAGCAGTTTGAGGCTATGACTAGCTCCATTCTCTCATATTCAGGGTCATGCAGTAAGGAAAATAAATTACCTTAATTTGAATATACAAGGGATTGTTGTTGTTGTTGTTGTTGTCGTTCCTTAGACTGTCTGTCCGAGCAGTCCCGTCTCCCCAAGGAATGCCATAGCCGAAACTGGGTTTTCCCACAAATCCTTTATAGAGCGTATGTTGTGTTGTTTGCGTGCATGATTGTGTATAATGCAGTCTTCCATTATGTGTTGTATGGTATGGGGTGAAGTGTTACATCCTGGGCGGCTGTTCACAATGCGGTCATCCAGCCTCTTCTGGTAGCTTAGAAGTGCTGGGTGGTGACCGCTCCGCAGTCTGGCCAAGTGGACTCTGTCCTTTCGTGGGAGAGAGGATTCAGAAGGGTGGATATCAGGGGGTCTGGCATGCAGCAGTGTATTGTCTTTCAGTGTGTTAATGGAGCGGTGAGTGATATGATTATGAATATGTTTCTGGAGGCTGGTATTTGGTGGTTGTGGAGGAAGAGAAGAGAGTATCTGTGCGTGATAAAGGTCTTTGGGTGTTGTTTTAATGTTTCTTGGTGTGTGTGGGTGTTCTGCTATGTAGTGTAGCGGGTGTAATGTGTTTGTGGTGGCTGCGAGTGTTTGTGTGCCTCTCATGTCGAGGTGGTCCTTGACTTTGAGGACTTTTGTTTCATGGTGTAAATGGTCTGTAGGTGTTGTATTTGTGCAGCCTGTAATTGTTTTTAGGGCTTTGTTTTGTATGATTTGAAGGGTGTTGTGGGTGTGTCTCACTGAGATTAGGAGCCCATGCAGGACTCGCATAATTCAACACTGAGCGTATGCATTGTTTGTATATTGTTATATTAGTTTCTTTGTTTTGTCCAAATGTTGTTCCAGTGATTGACTTAAGTGCGTTAAGTCTAGGTGTGCATTTGTTTTTTATGTTTGTGATGTGTTGTTTGAAAGACATGGATGTATCGTATGTTACACCAAGAATTTTCGGTGTGTTTGTGTGTGGTATTAGAGTGTTGTTGATGTAGAGATGAGGTATGTAATTGTGTTCTTTTGTCCAGTTGGTGAGAAGTGTTGCTGTAGATTTGGTTGGAGCTATTTTGAGTCTCTTTGTGATGAACCATGTGTTGAGTGTGTCAAGGTATGGCTGGATTATTTCTGCAGCTTTGTCTGTGTTACGATGTGTGCATGTGATTGTTATGTCGTCTGCGTAGGAAGAGATTTGTATTTCTGAGGTGTCTGGCGTGGGTAAGTCATGCAGGTATAGATTAAATAGTGTGGGGGATAGAACTGAGCCCTGTGGTACTCCGTTCTTAATGTTTCTGATGTGCGATGATTGGCCATTATATGACACGTAAGCATTCCCACCTGCCAGATAATTGGCCAGCCATCTTTTGGTGTTATTGTGCATGTCTGTGTTATATATTTTATTTGTTAGGTTGTGGCGGGGGATAGCATCAAAAGCTTTACTAATGTCTAATGTTATAAGAAGTGTTCTTTGGTGGGGCCTATCTGAATTGATGCCATCTAAAATTCTTTGTGTGAGGTTTGTCAGAAGAGTGTTTGTGGAGTGTAGTGGCCTAAAACCATGTTGTGAGTCAGCAAGGGGAATATGTGGTGTGACAAGTTGAAGTATTAGGCGTTCAATGACTTTAGAGGGGGTGCAGAGAAGTGTGATTGGATGGTGCGATGTTGGGATTGTTGGGTCTTTGTTCGGTTTTGGAATGGTGATTATTTTACCATGCTTCCAGATGTCGGGTATAGTGTTGTGTGAATAGCTGTAGTTTGCAATGTTTGTGAGTGCGTGTATACCTTGTGGTCCAATGTGTTTTAGGTGGATGTTGCTTATGTTATCAGGGCCACAGGCAGATGAGTGCTTGAGACTATGTATTATGAGTTTTGTCTGACTGTCTATGAAGGGTATATAGTCTGAGTCTGTGGGAAAGTCTTTCTTACATCGAATGGTGTGTCGGTCGTCAGGGTGAGAAGTGAGATGGCTTGTCTGTGCAAAATGACGTATGAGTGCGTTTGCTTGTTGTCTGTTTGAGGGTAGATTATCTGTTGTTGTGATTATTGCTGCGTGAGAGCGTGTAGTGTTACTGTTGGATAGTGTAATGCTGTTGAGTGTTTTGTACAATTTGCTGGTGTTTGTTTTGTGATCAAGTGTATACACTGTGATTGCCAATAAAATACATGAACAAAAAACACAAAATTGGCAAAACTTTATCAATACACTTGATCACAAAACAAGGGATTGTTGGTAAATCCCTTGTAAATCAGGCTGTGCAGCCCAGTGGATACTATATTGAACTCAGGAGCATGTGGTGGTGAGTTAATTTCCTGGGACACCCTGTATTTACCTAATTGTAGTATACAGGAAAGGAGCAATGCTCATTGGATCGTGGCCCCTATTCTTTAATTTTTAACATACCTAGATTCAAATTCATGTACGGTTCCAACTAAATCTATATCTTTGATTTCTAAATATCATATTTAGATTTGAACTCATGTATTGCTTGAGCTTGGGCTTTATCACCTAAGCTATTCCATACATTTATACATCTATATTGAAAACTGTATTTCTTCACATCCTTTTGACATACACTTTTTCTTCATTTACTTCTATGACCTCATAAAGCTCTCCCATCTTTAATCAGGAGATCTCTTCTATCAATGCAATCTATCCCCTTTAGTGGTCTGAACACTGTAATCATGTCATTTCTTTCTCTTCAATCTACAAAAGTAGGTAGAGTACTTTTAGTCTTTCCTCATATGGTTTATCTGCCAGGTTGGGGACCAGTCTGGTTACCACCCTTGGTATTCTCTCAATCTTGCTCATATCCTTCACTCTGTGTGAGGACCATAATATGTATATTCCAGTATTGGATGTATCAGGGTTTCGATGGGTTTTTTCATCATCTCTTCATCCATATAATGGAATGCCACTTTAATCTTATGCAGTAGTCCATATGTCTCTCCCACAATCCTGCTGATAAGTCTGATAGTGCTTAATCCATTGGTTCCTGACAGCCCTGACCAGGAAGAGAAGTGACCCAAACATCAGCCTAAAACCAGCGGCTTGCCACAAATGACAGGGTTTGCCCAACAGGGGTTTCTCACATCCCACTTTGTGGGAGTGGGATGGCGAGTTTTATTGTTGGTAAATCATTTTGCCACATATATCACAGGAGGGGAGGGGGAGCCAACAATCATGCAACAAAATTTTTATATACAAAGAAGTTGTTTATAGTTCATTTGAAAAATTATATATCTTAAATTAAGATATAAATTTTAGAATTGTTTTCGAGTCAGAATTGCTATGTGAAGTTAGAAAATTCACCTTGAAATCCTCAGACTATTGTGTACACCCAATATATAGAGTGAGTTCACATATTATATATATCATACACACACAAAATATTAAGAAAAAAAATCTACAGTCCCACCTTCACCTCAAACCACTCAATCTCTTCATTTCGGACCCTCACACAAGCTCTACTACCCATGTAAAAACTTTTGGCTATCCTCAGCAGACTTCTCTGTATCCCATTTATCTGCATCACATTCCATAACACCTCTCTGTCAACATTGTTGTATGCCTTCTCCAAATCCGTGAAAACCAAAGAGTCATCTCTACCCATTGCCAAATATTTCTCACACATCCACAAAACTTGATCTATGCAACCCTTTCATCTCCATCCAAAATCTACGCTACTCTTTCGAATTACTCCCTTTGTTACCCTCCTGATTCTCTCAATTAACACTCATACATTTTACCTACTACACAGACTGAACCCTCTAAAAATGCTACATCCATACTTATTTCCCTTTTCCTTGCACAGTGAAAATGTAAATGTACATGCACACCTTGAGACTTGATACAGGTCTTTAAAATTCTAAAGGGAATTGACAACATCAAAAGTGACCAAATTTTTACATTGAATGAGAATCAGACAAGAAACAATGGTCTTAAACTCTCCGGAAATAGATTCAATTTGGAAGTAGGTAGAAACAACTTTGCCAACCGTGTAGTTAATGAATGGAATAAACTTCCTGCACAGGTAGTGCAATGTAGTTCAGTTCGAAGCTTTAAGAATCATTTAGATAAATACCTAAGTAAGATGCTGTAATGATTATAATTTATCTTATATTATTTGTTTTTGTTTTGTTATCATTTGTCTGTGATTTTTATTTATTATCAGTTATATGTCAATTTACTATTATCTACTATTTTCCTGTATGTTTATCATTTAAATATACCTATGCATTTGTTTATGTTTTTATTTGTTATTTACATTATCATAGTTTTTATTTATTTATTTTTTTATTAATATGATTTTTTTTTCGCATCCGACCTAGATATGGATCAAAAGGTCTCCTGTCGGCATGCTCCGCCTTTGTAATCCTTTGTAATCCTTTGAGTCCATAAGCACACTTCCTTATCTCAGACACATGTTACACAATCTCACTAGCTATTCCATGATAATTACTCCCTTTGGTAGACATTCCACATGGCAATGATCAAACCTAGGTGCCTCACAAGCTGTCATCTCTTTCAATGCCCTTAGTACCTCCTCTTTTCATTCTCCTTTCCCACTTTTAGAAAAGATGCATGGATCACATTTTTGTGGTAAGGCAGATATGTGAGAAAGCTTTGAGAAAAAGTAAGAATGTTTTTGGGCCTTTATGGATTTGGAAAAGGTTTATGACAGGGTAGACAGGAAGGCACTATGGGAGGTTTTGCAGATATAAGGGACTGGCTGTTAAAAGCAGTTAAGAGTTTTTATGAGAGAAGTTGAGCCTGTGTTAGAATGGGAAATTGAGAGAATGGGTGGTCTGAGGTAAAGGTGGGACTGTGACAGGGATATGTCATGTTGCCATGGTTATTCATTGTGTACATGGATGGGTGGTGCGTGAGGTAATGGGCAGGGGACTGGAAATGGTTGAAGAAAATAGAGGAAAGTAGGAGGTGAGTCAGTTGTTGTTTGCTGATGACACTGCACTTGTGGCAGGGTCAGAGGAGGGATTAAGGAAATGAGAAAGGTATGTGAAATGAGAAAGTTGAAGGTAAATGTGAGTAAAAGCAAGGTGATGAGATGTACAAGGGTAGAAGATAGCAGTGAGTTGAAAGTAAGTCTAAAAGGAGAGGCTGGAGGAAGTGAATAGCTTTAGGTATTTGGGATTGGATGTGGCAGGAAAGGGAGGAGTGGAAATGGAGGTAAATTGTAGATTGAGAGAAGCAAGTAAATCCCTTGGGGAAGAAAAAAGTGTTATGAGAAATAGGTATCTGGTAATGAATGCAAAAGGGAGATTATATGAAGGGATGATTGTGTCAATGGCATTATATGGGGCAGAGACTTGGAATTTAAAAGAGGCAGAGAGGAAAAGCTTGAATGTGTTTGAGATGAAATGTCTGAGAAGTTTGATAGGGTTACTAGGTTGGATAGAGTGAGAAACGAGGAGGTGAGGAGGAGAGTGGGAGTGGAAAAGGAGATGACAGATAGGGCTGATGAAAGATTATTGGGATGGTCTAAACACATGGAAAGAATGAGTGATGAAAGAGTAATAAATAAAAGTGTGGAAGGCAGAGGTAGAGCGAGTGAACTTGAGGGGATGACCGAGGATGAGATGGATGGATGGGGTGAAGGGGGCATTGAGAAGGATGGGGATGTCTGTTGAGTAAGGAAGGGAGAAGGCAGGAGATAGGGATGAGTGGAGAATGTGTATAGATGATACTGTTATGGAAGGGAGGGGTGGGGGATGGGGGTTAGGGGGTGCTTATGTGTGAATGAGATTTTGACGCAGCCCGAAGGGATTTCTCCCCATCTTTTCCTTTTCTGCATGAGGGGATGGAGAGAGGGGTGGGTTGCTGATTAAGTGAAGTGGACTTGATGTGGATGTACTGTGTCTTGCTGCATTGCTTGTGACCCAGGGCAGTGGGTGGGATACAGGGTTGACCTGTCATCCACAAGGAGCTAAGATGAGATGGGGAAAGTGTGGTGGATGGGAGTGGACTGGTTGGGAGTAGGTACGTGCCTTTGACTTGACTACCTCCCTTATAAGGGGGAAAAAGCTTGTGATATCTACCACTGCTACAGTCAAACCCTCCCTATCATCCTCTACAGGGCTGCCCCAAGCCATTATGGGGCCCTAAGCAGGATTGATTTCGGGTCCTCCTGCTTGCCACCACCACCAGTGCTTAACTATTAATTGTGCTTGATCATTTCATGCTCTTTAAATATTTGCATCACTAACACACCCAATATAATTTGCAGCATTTAGTTACCTTACATCGTATTGGTGTTATATTGGATTTTTTAAACCATAAATGAGTAGCAAATTCACAATATGTTTCAGTATTATGTACACTTTAAAATTTCAGAGTGACATATTGTGCGGCACAGTGAACTTGTATTTGCAACAGAACAAACCAGCAGGCAAGATTATACATTTAAAACAAAACAAGTTGATCAGTTTAATTGCTCATATTGAAAAAAAAAAAGAAGAAATGAAGCATCTGTGCAAAAAAATTAAATTTTCCACTGCAAATAAAAATGAATATCATATATACATAAAAAGTAGTTGTAGAAAAAGATAAATGTGTAAATTGCTTGAGAAAATATTTGAATATGTGCACAAAACTATCAGAACTATTCACAACATAATAACAGTATGGTTAAAAATATAGAATGAACAATCATAATTGAAAGTTATGAATGAAAGTGGTAGCTTTGAAAATTAATCTCAATTATGCTAGTATAGGCCTTCTGAAGGTCATACATTAGTCATTGTATTTTGTAATAAATACAGGACATTAACTAGCACTGCTTTATTAGCAAAACTGCTTCAGAATTCAGTTCATTGTTACTGTAAATGCAGTTGATCACCGAATTGGCGGGATGTATAATGTCAACATTGTACCAATGTTGAAATCATACCTCCAGCCATTTCAGTTGTCAGCTGAAGCAGTAGAAGCCAATCACACTAATGTATGTATGATCATATCTATGTAATGTGTATGTGAAGTGGGTATTGAAAGCATCCATGTATGGTTGTTTGTCATGTGCACACTAGGCACCTTCATTATGGATAATCGAAAGGTATTCATTAGCATACATACATACATATACCAAGGCTTTTTCCCCCTTCCAAGGGAGGTAGCCAAAAAGGGAAAGGCATAAAAACACTCCCACCCATTTCATCCCTAAATACACTCCACACCCCTCCCACCCTCCCTCTCATCTGAGCACCTCCTGGATGACGGGTCATCCCTGCACCCTGCCCACCGCCCTGGGTCAGAAGCAGTGTCGCAAGACACAGTACATCCACAGCAAGGCCGCTTCATTTAATCGGCGACCCCCCCTCTCCGTCCCCCTTTGCATATAAGGCAAGGACGGGGAGAAATCCCTTCGGGCTGCGTCAAAATTTACTCACACATACTACCCCACCCCCTGCCCATTCCTCCTCATGCAGTCACATCATCATCTATATACAACCATTCTCCACTCACCTCTGTCTTCCGTCCTCTCCCTTCCTTCCTCAACAGACATTACCCTCTTCCCCAAAGCCCCCTTCACCCCATCCATCCACCTCATCCTAGGACGTCCCCTCATGTTCACTCCCTCCACATCTGCCTTCCATACCTCTTTTACTAGTCTTTCTTCACTCATTCTTTCCATGTGTCCAAACCATCCTAAAATTCTTTCATCAACCCTATCTCCCAAATCCTTTTTCACCCCTGTTCTCCTCCTCACCTCCTCATTTCTCACTCTATCCAGCCTAGTAACCCCTATCATACTTCTCAGACACCTCATCTCAAACACATCTCTATCGGTATGTGAATGGTAAACTTAAAAACAAACAGGAATTGGTGAAACTATGCCAAGGAAACATAGAATACACAGAAGATTTAGAGATGGCCGAAGTCATGAACAATCACTTTAAATCTGTTTTCACCAGAGAGAAAATACCGAATTGTGACATAGACAAAAACAAGAAATCTCCCCTCATGAATGAGTTTACAGCATCACTAAAGGAAATATCAGAACATTTATCAAGGCTGGATGTCAGAAAATCACATGGCCCGGACGGTATTGCAAATTGGATTCTAAAGGAGTGCAAAGAAGAACTAACAGACAAAATACACATCTTAATAAACAGCTCACTCAAAGAAGGAAAGATACCCGAGGACTGGAAAAACGCTAACATTGTACCAATACACAAAGGAGGAAACAAAGAAGAACCCACCAACTATAGGCCAGTATCACTAACAAGCACCATTGCCAAAATTTGTGAGAAAATAATCAAGAATAGATGGGTAAAACATCTGGAAGACAATGACATATTAAACCCAAGACAATTCGGATTCAGACAAGGAAGATCATGCTCCACAAACTTAATATGCTTTTACTCAAGACTAATAGACATAGTGCAAGAAAGAAATGGATGGGCTGATTGTGCATTCCTAGACTTGCAAAAAGCCTTTGACAAAGTACCACACAGAAAACTACTAAAAAAACTGGAACACATAGGAGGAATACAGGGAAACCTACTAAAATGGATAGAGGACTTTCTGACTGGTAGAAAGATGAGAGTAGTGCTCAGAGAAAAATATTCAGACTGGAAAGAGGTGATCAGTGGAGTACCGCAAGGATCTGTGCTGGCACCAATAATGTTTGCTATCTATATGAATGACATGGATGAGGACGTGAACTGCTACATGAGCTTCTTTGCCGATGACGCCAAACTGCTAAGGAAAATAGAAACTGATGAGGACTGTGAAGCACTGCAAGAAGACCTAAATAGGGTATGGAACTGGAGTCAGAAATGGGAAGTGGACTTTAATACGAAGAAGTGTAGCATAATGGAGTTTGGAAAAAGCAAAAACAGAATATCAGGAAAATATACAATTGGAACCAAAGAAGTAAAGAAAGTAGGATCCGAAAAAGATTTGGGAGTAATTATCACGAACGACTTGTCCTATGATATACAGATTAACAAAATTGTCGGGGAGACTTACAACTTGCTAAGATCAATAAAAGTGGCGTTTACATACTTGGACGAAGACATGATGAAAAAAATATTGGTTACATTGATAAGGCCTAGATTAGAGTATGCAGCGACATTGTGGTCCCCCAGTACCAAAAAGAATATAAAGAAAATAGAAAGAATCCAAAGAGCAGCTACAAAAATGGCACCTGCACTTGCAAACCTATCATACGAAGAGAGATTGGCTAAACTGGAGTTACTGACACTGGAGCAAAGAAGAGAGAGAGGTGACCTATTGACCATCTACAGAATCATGAAAGGCACAGAGGTACTCGATAGTGAGAATTTACTTAACTGGGACAAAAGAAACACAAGAGGACATGGAAAGAAAATAAAAAAACATAGCTATAGAAGAGAACTGAAGAAAAACAGTTTTCCTCATAGAGTTTTGGACACTTGGAACAAACTGGACAATGAAATAGTATGCGCAAAAACCATTCATGAGTTTAAAAACAAACTAGACACTGCAAGATACAAAGGCGGGACAACACGAGCATAGCTCCCCTTCCCGCAAAATACAACTAGGTAAATACAACTAGGTAAATACATTCAAACTCCTTCTCTCTTCTTCTCTTATGTTCCACGTTTCTGCCCCATACAGTGCTGTTGGCACAATCACTCCTTCATACAGTCTCCTCTTCGCATCCATTCCCAAATGTCTATTCCTCATTAGCAGTTGTCATTTTTCATTTCATGAAATAAATGCAAAATTATATCAAACATATATCATACCAATTAATTCCAGTAAGGAGAAGAGGGAAGGTTGTGCTCACAGTAGACATTCTAAATGGGGTTTAAAGAAATTTTATTTTCCAGTTTCAATTAATTTAATATTTTCCAAGTGTTCTTGGGGGCCCCCTGATGTTGTGGGGGTCCCAAGCAGCTGCTTAGTTTGTGCATGCCTTGGCCCAGTACTGATCCTCTATATTCAACAAAGCCCTGAAATAATCTACCTATGTTCCCCACATCACCTTCATTTCTATAATCATGTGTCCATCTGCACCTCTTACTTTCACCTATCTATCCAGCTTGCCTCCCCTCACTCATTTCGCTTTCTTCTATAACATATTTTCATTCTTTTTAAAAATCTCCACCAAACACCCACCTTACACCTGCCTCCCTCACCTTGCATTTTGCTTCCAGCCTTTTTATTTTGTACCTCTTATATTATGCTTCCCCATTCTTTTGCAACTGTTCTTTGTATGCTTACTTTTTTCTGCCATTAATGCCCTTACCTTTTCACTCCACCATTTGTTTCATTTCCTTCTTTAACTATTTTCTTCATTCCACATACTGTTTTTTGTATACTTTAGCACTTCCTCCTTGAAACAAGTTCATTCTTCCTCTACTCCTGTTTGTCTTTTATCCTTCGCTACATCCCATGTCTCTCTCTGCTCTGCCTGGTACTCTTTCGCTTTTCTCCTTTTTATTCACCCTGCTCATGATCAGCTCCTCATTGCCTCCTTTCTTTTCCTCCTCCTCCTCTTGACCCCACTTTCAATTTCTCTTTCACCAGACAGTATTCTCACAATCCAGTGGCCTCTCCCCTTACACAAACCTCCCTGGTCCGTGTATAATCGTGCTTAAGAGATAGGTGTGAGTGGAGAATGGTTTTAAGTGGAAAATAAATTGATGTGACCCAAAGGGATCTCTCTCTGTCTTTTTTTATTTTTGCATGAGGGCCCAAAGAAGGAGGGTTGCCATGTAGATGAAGTGGCTAGACCTGCTGTGGATGTGCTGTGGCTTGCTGCTTTGCTTCTGATCCAGGCAGTGGGCGTGGGACAGGGATGACCCTTCACCTACAAGGAGCTAAGGATTAAGGGAAATTGTTGATGGGTGGAATGGGTGTGTGCCTTGGCTAGCTACCTCCCATATAAGGAGGAAGAAGCCTGTTGGCATATAGATCCTCCTTCTTAAGTTAGTTCCTGTGAAGGGCTAATTGGGCCTATGGCACAACACTAAAGAAACCAATAATAAAAAATAAAAAAGCATTTATTAGCACCCTACTATCTCGTATCTTTATCACAGAGTATCACATTTGGAGATTTTTTTTATCACTGACATTTGATTCAGGCCAAATTTATGACCTGGCTATTACACTTATGTTATAAAAATGACAGCAACTTGGGTTACAGCAGGGCCTGTGGATATCCCAAGGTTAATAAATTTTTGCGAGCATTGTGGTCTTGGTACCCTGTACTTACATGCCGTACTGTATATTTGATAAGTTTTAGTTATTCCTTTTAATGAACCATAGTAATAACCAATGTCTCTAATATATTTATTTGTTTTTGTATGTGCGAGAATCATTCCTATATTCTATAATGGTAAAATGATTCGGCATGTAATAATAAGTATATCGGTTCTGGTGGAGATTTCAAGCGAGTTCGGTTGGTGAATTCAGTCGGCGAGTTCGGTTGGGGAGTTCAGCCGGCGAGTTCAATTGGCCAGTTCGGTCAAAGTTCATTCGGCAAGTTTGGTCGACGAGTTCAGTCGGTGAGTTCAGTTGACAAATTCAGTTGGTGAGTTCAGTCAGTAATGTGTATGTGCTCTGTATTTGTGTGTGTGTGTGTTCTGGAAACACATTTTACGACAACATTGGCAAGTTACAACCCTAAGACTGATTCTAGTCTATGAGGGCGTGACGTACTAACAGAAACCACAAATATATATATATATATATATATATATATATGTATATATATATATATATGTATGTATATATACATATATATATATATATATGTATGTATACATATGTATATATATGTACATATGTATATATATATACATATGTATATAAAT
>NW_027467561.1:32500-40000 GCF_046742065.1 Oratosquilla oratoria
TGGAAATGATTAGAAGTAATAAAATGGGCATTAGGAAAATAAACATAATAATGACAAAATTCTTAGATACTAACATAGTCGGGCCAGAGTGACAAAAAATGAGTGTCTTTGTAAGCATTCTACGACAAAATCACCCTGCATAAAAAACCCTTAGGCTTAGGATAATTATTATTATTAATATTATTATTGCTATTATTATTATTATCATTATTATTATTATTATTTAACAGTAGTAATCTGATAGGCATGATAGACCAATACAAGAGAATTCTTTATTCGAAACTCCGAAATCCGAAAATTTTTAGTGAGAAAATAAGCAAATGGATGATTTCAGAATGAATAACCACAGCAACTCCAAATTATTATGTTTCATGTAAAATGAAGAAATAAACACATGTAATTGTGCACTGATGCAAACAAGACAAGCTGTTGGAGAAATGAGCCTAACGCAAATAATTAATTCGCATCTTTACCAGCAAACCACCACGATATTTTTATACACCTGAAATTAAATGATCAATGGACCATTATTTTGATTGACATGAAAACTAAATTATATCATGAGAATGGTAAAGAAGTTTAAAGTAAATACGTGTACGCTAGTAAACACAAAAAGAAAACACCATTTACACAATACTCGTTTTTTTGTTCTCTTGTTCAATCATGGAACGTGTGGCATTCACTCACCAGTATAAAAGATAAATCAGTGAATATATTTCTCATTACTTCACAACATCATCATTTGGTGAAACTAATTGAAAGCACATTGTTAAAATACAAAAGCTTCCACTCACACGATATCGTGTTCAATTGTGTTACGAAACATATTGAGCTTGCACACAGCAATGTCGACATGTTCGTGGCGGCAATTTCGTTGTTGGAAACACATTATTGGAAAAAAAATTAGTACTGGACTGGTACTCAAATGAAATTTGCTTTAGTCGTATTCAGATGACGAAATTATGAAGTATTCGGGAACTTGAGGATACAAATGGTGGATGTATTCCATGGTTCTATACACATTGTTCGACTGAAAACAATATAAACAAGTTCTATAAATCTACCTCACTGTTACGAGTGATTTACAGATATATACAGGCGCGGGTCCAGGAATATTATTTTTTATTATTTTTTTTTTTGGGGGGGGGGGGGGTCGAATCGATAAGCGTTAACCGATAATTGAAACACGCCGATATTTTAACCCCAAGAATATTGCTGTTGGCTTGGAGATTGTTCCAGAAACCTAAGTCTGTTTTGCTCGTAATTGTATATATCATATATAATTCACAAATATAATTCAAATCATAAATTCGCACTAAAAAGTGTTTATCCAAGGAGAATCATACTCGAGATGAGTGTACCATACTTGGGGCGTTGGCCTGGGGCCCCCCTTGTATCCGCGCCTGGATATATATACAGTATATATATATATATATATATATATATATATATATATATATATATATATATATATATATGTATATATATAATATTTTCAACCTGTACCAAACTCTTGTCTGACCAGTGTCTGTAGTGTCAGGAGTATATCAACATATATGTGAGAAAAAAATCTTGTGATTAGACATGAAAGTCAACACATGAAGATTGTCTACAGCAGCAAGAACCAGTTGTTGGCATGTGTAGGTACATATTTCAGGGCAGAAACTACCGAAGAACAGTGTTGTGAGAAAATTGTCAAGGAACAAGGGGATGCAAAGACTAGTCTTTATCAGACAATCCCCTATATTATAGATTTATTTTATTCTTTATTAGGTATAAGGATATTCGACAAATGTCATATATAACATCCCGTAATTTTGTTAAGAAAAGAGGGGGGCCTAGGAAGGTCTTGTCCTTTACATGCACCAATTTTGTTAACAACAAATATGAGTGCCGATTTCACATCATTGTTGCAGGTGTGTCCAGCAAAATTCTGTCAGGTTTAGTCAATTTACATCAATGACATTCTGTTTCAAGAACAAAAATTATATATATATATATATATATATATATATATATATATATATATATATATATATATATATATATATAGTCAAGTACATGGTGTTATGTGCAGTGAACACAAATGACTTATTTTTTTATTTTTTATTAGACATAGTTGAGGTCCCCTCTTTTCTGATGCATTTTTTTCTCTCCTGATTTTTATTTACGGAAAAGTGACTGAATTTTTGTATTAATTCAGTTTACGTTCCATGTGAATTTGAGTCTGGATTTGTGAAGCCAAGTCGCGAAAGGAAAGGAGTTATGGAGGAGGTTCTCCGTGGGATGCTGTAAAGAAACTCATTTGAACTCCAACCCTTGCAAGACAAGACGCCTTCATAATACATGTTAGAGCAATATTTTGCTATGTACGTTTCATGTCTTTAGTGATAAAGATTTACTCCCTTCTCGTGGATGGTGTAAGGGGGGGGGGAGCAGAATGCCACCGTCGTGTTCCCATGCACGTTGAAGAAAACAAATATATGGGATGGAGTGAGGGGACTAAAGACCTCCTACTGTGTTTTTCTCCAATGAAAAGTCACAACATCTCTTCCATTTCCTCTTCCTCCTACTCTTTCCTGGCTCTTCCTCTGTCCTCTTCCACCTTTCCTCGTTCTTCTTCTATCCCCAGCCACATTCTCTTCATCTTTTTTTTTCCCTTTCCCCTCCATAATGACACATCCTCTTCCTCCTTTCCCCTTTCTCCTCTGACCGCAATACAGGACAATGCCCTCCAACAAGTGTTGTGCTCTGCATGTGTAGGTGCACACCTGTGTAACAGGAAAGCGTTGTCTCGTTTAATTTAGTTTTTACAAAGAAATGACCTGGGCTTCAATCGCCTATTGAGCCATTACCAAATTTAACCTTAACTTAGGATTGTACAAAATTGATAATTATATTTGTAAGGAAATAGCCAAAAATTACAATACAATGTAAGAATGCTGGACGTGTCACCCACGCCCGAATAATTCGTCCACAACCTTTCCTAGTGTAGTTCCTATATTATGTTTACTGTACCCTCTTTCTTTGTAATCTGCACTGAAGATGTAATATACGAAAGCGCTCTGCTCCGTTTGTTTATTTTCTTACCTTTTTATTTTTTTTTACCTTTTTAGAAAATATAGAAAATCGATTTTTTCTATTTAAATCAGATTTATTTGATTTAAATAGATTTTTTTTTTATAGATTCTAAATATTGTGGGATTGCTATCTGATATGCGATCTGATTGCTCAAGGACATTTTTAGCATATCATTATAAGGAGCAGTGTTATATAGACTTGCCACAAGTATACAAGGAACGGTATAAGCCGTATGTGAGGACGGTATGCTCAGGTTCACTCGATTCCTCCAAGAGTTTTCTCATCGTGGTGACATTTGCTGCATTGTCTGTCACAACACTTCCAATATGACAACCAAAATCTTGTTCAGCCTTCTTGATCGAATTTTGTACAAGTTATAGAAGATACTCAGCAGTGTGAGATTTCCCTGATGTGTCTATTGTATCAACTAAATAAATCTGACCAGTGGATGTTGTTAGAGTGACACATATTATGGGCTCATTATGGATGTTAGACCACCCATCATCATTCAGGTCATCTGCACACTTTTTACATTCCTTTTCATACACAAGATCCAAGTTCTTATCAGCAATATCTTTTCTGGATGGAGGAATGTAACCTGGCCTCAGGTTCTGAACCATCTTGAGAAACTGAGGATGCTGAACAAGACGAAATGGTGAATTTGTAGCAAATATAATTCTTGCAACTTCTTTGTCGAGATTTTCCTTTTGAGAGGCTGAAGTTTTTATGATAAATCTGTCCAGAGATGTTGATAACTTTCTTTTAGATGAAAATGATTTAGCAGAAGTGGCGCCTGTGGAGGAGTCTGATAGTGACCTTTTTAATGGTGGAGTCAGGTTTGCAGATAATTCAAGTGGAGCCGATGATGAAGGGATTGAAGCTGTTGATACAGATCCTGAAATGGAAACAGAAAATTTTAGCATATTGCATAATTTATAAATGAATAAATAAATAAATGAATACAGTGTGATTTAGGCTACTTTTGAGTACAGTAGTTATTTTTTTTAGATAATGATCATATTCACACAAGCCACTAAATTATTTGGAAATAATTAAAAGGATATGAAATAGGTGGGCTTGGAATTCAGCTCACACATGATTCAGTCCTCTTTTAAATTCACTAAAAATAATGAGTTAGTTGGGTTAGGTTAGGCTAAATCCCTTTGGGCTGAATCCCATGTGGGCTGAATTCCAATGGAACCTATGAAATATATCACACAATGTTGAATGAAATGAATAACAATCATCTAGGCCCCAAAGTTGAGTGGATACAGTATATTATAGTGATATAGTCATTACCCAAATTTAGAAGTAATGAAGTTGAAGTATCATCTCTTTAGGCCTTCACACTTTTATTGCACATGCTCTCCATTGTTCACCAAATTTATATAGTTGCGTATGAAAAGGGAGAAATGCACACAATATAAGTAAAATTATTTACCTGGGTCATCAATTTCTTCTGTATGCTAAGGCTGACCTTGGCATTTATCTCTGTGAGATTTTAATCTTGAAACAATGCCCTGTAGTTCCTGGCTGCAGTCTTTGCATTTAGCTCGGTACCCTTTGCCAGAAGTTTTTGTTAGTTTTTAAAAATAATTCCAGACAGGATAATTTTTTCTGCCTGAAGGAACCACTCTGCCAGGTCCAGAAGACATCTTTCCTGGTTGATTCCAAAGCAGCAACTGACTCAGTGAGAAGCTGCTTACCTAGAACAAGTTTCAACAAGAATCTTGTTGAAACTTGTTGTGGGCTGCACAGTGATATATACTACATGTAGACTTATACCGTTCCTTGAATACTTGTGGCAAGTCTATATAACACTGCTTCTTATATTGATATGCTAAAAATGTCCTTTAGCAATGAGATCGCATATCAGATAGCAATCCCACAAAATTTAAAATTTAAAATCTATAAAAAATCGATCTAAATCAAATAAATCTGATTAAACAGATTTTTTATATTTTCTAAAAAGAAAAAAAAGAAAAAAAAACACGCCAACCCTGGTGTTCACTAACCTCATGCAATAATACCTGTTAAGTTCGGCTAAAATTGGCATTTCAAAGGATAACAGCGCCTTAACAATAGTTTCTTATTTCACTATAAAAGTTTATATTAACTTATACTGCATTGAATAAGTCAATAGTTGATATATTTGTCCTATATACAATGTTAGGTTTCTAGTTTTGATATATTTGTCCAATATAAAATGTTAGGTTACAAAGAACGCAATGGCCTCCGCTAGCGAACCCAGGGAACTGGGTGCGCACATCCTGTGTAATAGTAGTCCTTGATATATATATATATATATATATATATATATATATATATATATATATATATATATATATATATATATATATATATATATATGGATCAAAGCTAGCTAGGGAAAAACGAGAACAGAACAGAGTCAGACGAAGAGAAATTCTATTGGAGAGTAGTGGATATGAAAGTGAGGAAATGGTTTATAGAAGAAGAAAAAAAAAAACAGAAGGGAAACAGAAAACAGGATGGAGGTAACAGAAAATTAAAAGTGCTCTTCACAAATATAGATGGATTAATAACAGGCTTGAATGATCTGAATGATTACCTGATAGAAAAGGAACCTGACATAATGGGAATTGTAGAGACAAAATTGAAAGGTCCGTTACCACCCAACAGTGTAGGACATGGTGCATATAATTATTGGATTAGAAACAGAGAAGTAAAACAAGGTGGTGAAGTTATGTTCCTGATTAAGAATGATATAAATGTGAGGAATGTTACATATGGAAAGAATAGAGTGGAAATGATCATGATGGAAATATAGGACAGGAAAGTTTGTGGTAAATTATGTGCCTCCTAAAACGGCTTCGTGGGAAGAGAGAGAACACAAGAATATGTTAGAAGACACAAGTATAAGACTAAATAAGATAATGGGTGATGGAGGAAGAATAGTTATAATGGGTGACTTTAATTGTAAAGAAATCTGCTGGGAAGAGATGACAGTGAAGGGTGGAGACAACCTATGGGGAAATGTACTACTTGATAAGATTATAGAACATACAATGACACATTGGATACAAGAGAATACTAGAATATGAGGAATAGTCATCGAGGCTAGACCTAATAATCACATCAGAACCTGAAATAGTGGACAAGATTAAATATAAGACACCACTAAGTAAAAGTGACCACATATTAGTTGAACTGGAACTAAATGGGAAAAAATACACGAGAAAAACGAACAATATAGAAAGGGAAGATTGATGTATGAAAAAAAAAATTATATATATATATATATATATATATATATATATATATATTTAAAAAAACAGACTGGGAAAGGATATACAAAGAGGAAACAACAGTAGAAGAGAAATGGAAAAATTTGACAACAATTTATAAGGAGTGGAAAAGTATGTTCCAAGACAAAAACAAGAAAAAGGATATAAAAGATGTTGGTACAACAAAAGATTTAGAGAGTTAAAAGATAAGAGAGCTTGGATAAAATGGAAGAAAGACAAAAACCCCGAAAAATGGAAAATACATACTGATAAAGAAATGAATATGTACAAGTGCGCAGAGAAGAAAAGAGGAAACACGAAAAGGATGTCATAGAAAAATGTAAAGATCAACCAAAACTGTTCTCTCGATTTGTAAACAATAAACTGAAAAAACAAAAAAGAATTAGTGAAACTACAACAAGGAGGAATAGAATACACAGAGGAAATAGAAATGGCAGAAATTATGAACAAGTATTTTAAATCAATGTTTACGAGGGAGAACATACAACTGGGAGATGACGAGTGGGAGGGGAAAGTCCCCCCTATGAAAGAAATAGAAGTAACAAAGAATGAAATAATAAATCACTTGAGTAATCTCGATGTTAGAAAATCGCATGGTCCAGATAAAATGGAAAACTGGATTTTGAGAGAATGCAAGAATGAACTAACAGACAAAATACATAGTCTAATAAGCAGTTCATTGAAGGGAGGAAAAGTTCCAGAAGATTGGAAAAGAGCAAATATAGTACCAATATATAAGGGGGGAAACAAAGAAGACCCTGCAAACTATAGACCGGTCTCCCTTGCACGTACGGTAGCAAAAAATTGTGAAAGAATTATCAACTTTAGATGGGTAAAGTATTTGGAAAAAATGTACTAAATCCGAGGCAGTTTGGATTTAGACAAAGAAGATCATGTGTCACAAACCTGATGTGTTTCTATTCAAGACTAATAGACATAATACAGGAAAGAGATGGATGGGCTGATTGTGCATTTCTAGACCTGAAAAAAGCTTTTGATGTGGTGCCACATAAGAAATTGCTAAACAAATTAGAAACTGCAGGAATAATACAGGGCAAACTACTTAAGTGGATGGAAGACTTCTTACTTGAAAGAAAAATGAGAGTGGTGATGAGAGACAAATATTCCAATT